>NC_143559.1:61878571-62184285 GCF_054136105.1 Typopeltis vanoorti
TCCTTCTACATCCGTTTGACTCCTACTCTATTTTTCTGCTGAACTCGTAGGGACACATTCAGATACGGCATCATTAAAGCACCTTTTCAAAGCTTCTGATGCCCTACTAATATCCTTCCTATTCATTAACATTCCATTGGATCGATTACAGTATTCTGAGTTTGGTATAATCTTATCGAATGCTTTTTAGGACTTTCTTTTGTAGGCAGGAACAGTGGCTTTGTTAAAAGATTCCAGGGTAGATGTCTTTATTATTTAAGATATTTGATTTCAAAAAAGTTGAGTACTAGTGACAGGAAGTCAGTGCTATCGTTAATTTTAGAAGGGTCATCAAAACATATGAAAGAATAGGAGACTACTATTACTTAAGGAGACTCCGGCGCAAATTTCTTGTGGAGGGGAATTGATAAACACAAAGACATTTTGTTATTGAGATGAAATGATTATTCTAGAGAGGTTAGTATTTTCAAAGCATCGTTTCTCTGTGACAATGTCTGAAATGTCTGAGTGAAAATGTTATATTGTTATATATGTTATGCTTTTATTATAAAAACGATTTTTAAGTAAATTATGTTATTTAAATAACAAATTTGGGCACACATCCCTTTATCCATGTTACCAATTAATTATCCATTCCCATTTCTTTGATCTCAATAATAATTTGTCATGCAGGATTTTGTTAATCACGTTTGCAAATGCATTCTCCCCGCCTGCCTAATGCAGTTTTAACTCAAAATAAAATGTAACAAAGATTACTGAAAGAAAACTGCCTTTAAAAAACCATGCTGACCTCTGGAAACATTCTTTTTCTCATCAATCCAGTTCTGTGTTCCATCTCTAACTTTCACACATCTGAAACACAGCTGGCCCCTATTGTTTGTTTTTCACTCCATAAATTAACTGTCAGAATTCATTACCGATTTGAAATAGGACTAGCGCCTTCCGCTTTTCAGGCTTTCCTGTTGTAAGTTATGCTTCCCTATTTCAACTCTTGTGGAGGGATTGGAATTGCAATTCGCTGCATAAATCAAGGACCTGTGCAAAACTGCTAGTATTGCCTAGTCCCTTAATTTATTCAGTGAATTCCAATCATTCCACAACCTTCTTTGCATCCAGCTGACTTCATATTCCAAACACTTTACATTCATTAACTTCCTGTCTTCTCTCCTATCACATTCAATACCAACAGCGGACACATTTGTCCTTAAAATACATATCAAGAGATTCATTGAACATATCTTCTGTATCCTCAGCTGATGCCCGCATGCTATTCTCCAGCAGACTCAGATCTTTCCATACTTGCTCTTCTTCTAGTCGGATAATTACGGACTGTTCCTTGAGTGAGACTTAGCTGACATCAGATGATGCAGGTTGAGAATAGAATGTCAGGGGATTTAGTATTTTCAAGGAGGGTACTGCACCTGAGATGGATAAAGGAGATTGCTACACAATGATACTGCTGAAATTTGCAAAGGCATTTGAAGGGATATTAGGTAGAACTCTGTTACGCAAATTGGAACAAATGGGGACTGATATGAAACTAGTGATAACGAAAGTGGTCTGATGTACAGATACCCTAAAGTAGTATATGGCAAAACAGACTCCAGAAGGAGAAAGAAGGTGACTAATGGTGTGCTTTAGGGCTCTGTGGTTGGACCTCCATCATACATAAATGATATAGGAAATGATTTGAAGGGAAACGTTCAGTTGTTTGCTGATGATGATTGGGTAGGGCAATGTAGAGAGAGAGAGAAGTTGATTTAAATAGGCTGACACTATGAACAAAAGATGAGTACCAGTTTAATCTGTAAACGTGTAAAGTTACGCATTCTAGGATATAAAGATTATAATTGCGTACCTCATTGATGGAACTGTATTCCAGGAAAAAACCAATGAAGTTAGGGATTTGGGTATGGTAGGACATAGAGCTGAAGTTCATAAGGCATATGTTAAGGTTGCTAAGGTAGCCTATAAGACTGGTTATCGAAAAACACTACCAAGCAGAAGTAAAGAAGGTATCATAACTCCTTATAAGGGCTTGATACATTTCCATCTGGTTTACTGTGTTCATGCCTGGACACCCGGATTTCTTAGGGATGAGGAAGTAGTGTGGAGGATGCAGAGGTGAGTGATTAAGATGTTAGTAGTCCGTGGAATGCTAGCTTGGCGATAGTTTGAGGGTTGCAAAAGTTGTCTGGTAGGCGAAAAAGATAGAAACATTTAAGTTACTAAAATGGTTTTATAGAATTGGTGCAGAGGAACTCTTTCAGGACATGGATAGAAAAAGCAGAACAAGAGGTCATCCCAGGAAATCGAGTAAGAGCGGTTAGCAAGGGTGTGAGGACTAGGTTTTTCGCTTGAGACGAATGAGTAAAATGAATTACCAACCTGTTGTCAATGCTATGTCTATCAGTGAGTTCAAGGAATGCTGTGATTGATACTGTGTTGGATAGTTTCTCTCCCACGATGAGGCTTGAGACTCCATCGACGTTCCCGTATAATAATCATCGTAATAATAAACTGCTTTTTTCCTCTGCTAATATCTTCCCATAATCATTTTTTCTTTCTCGTCATCTGAAGTTGAGTTAGTCAGTCTCAAATGGAGGTGGCATGGTTTTTTATTTCGCGAACAAAGGGGATCAAGCCTTATTGTCCTTCTTTTACCTTAATTCCTCATGTCACAGTACCACCACCAGGCAGTTTCCTAAGCTTGTTATAGTACTTGAGCCTGTGTGACTACCTACCCTGACAACCACATGATCATGCCATTAACTGGTAGTGAGATGGTGACTTCTAGTATCAACTTCAGACGTTATTGCTGCATCTAACACTCGTGTTGCTTCCGTTGCATTAATTAATGTAACATGTAGAGGAAGCAACACGAGTTACATTATATGTTACATTAAATAATGATTCATAAGATGCTCATTCTTATGAATAAAATTAATGATCCTATAGTTAGTTTCCCATAAGTGAGAGGCAGGCGGCCCACCCAACCCGACCTCCACTTCCTGGCCTATAGCTACTGAACTAAATATCTAATATTCCAGCTCATTCGGTTTCACACTAAAACAGCCTCAAAGCTATCTATTATCGCTGGTGATTACTTCTCTATTTAATGGCAACACATACCCTTCAGTGATAATCAGTAATACTCACTCCACTTTTATTTTCTTTCTACCAAGATTTCCTCTTTTTTTTTTTTTTTTTTTTTTCTTTCACACAAGTGAGAGCCATTTGGGTATTTGATACGTGTTGATGGTGATTTCAATATTTTTTTTTCAAAAAAAAATCATATTAGACTCTGTACACTCACTTTCGTACTTTATAGGGTTTTAGGAGTGAAATCTCTGCTGGAAGAAATAGGGTTGCAGTTGCCTTTTTACCCACAGAATTAGAAGACAATGATAAACATCCATGCTCACAGTGGGATTCGAGCCCACCCATGCGAACCAGGCTTCCCAAATCTGACATAGCCTTTTTTTTTTTTTTTTTTTTTTTTTTTTACTTCAAGATGATGCTCTTCTGCATGATAGTGGCATACCATATGCCAAGGATTGAGTACTTTTATTGGGTTACAAGTTATAACAGCAAAAATAAAGTAAATTAATTAAAAAACAAAGCAAAAAATAGGATATGCAGATTATTATATTTTATTATGCAAAATAAAATCATAACATATTTCATATTTTTAGCAAATGTGCACGAGCGCTTATACCTTGTGTCAGTTTCAATCCAAATAAATACAGTCACTTCACAACCAGTCAAACATAGCAGTTCTGTGGTTCGATATTTTCTAACAAATCTATATTGGACCTAAAAATTAT
This sequence comes from Typopeltis vanoorti, assembly GCF_054136105.1. NCBI lineage: Eukaryota > Metazoa > Arthropoda > Arachnida > Uropygi > Thelyphonidae > Typopeltis > Typopeltis vanoorti. The sequence continues at coordinate 61,882,399 of NC_143559.1, forward strand.
AAAGGCACTTTAGCCTGTATGCAGTCGTGGTTCCCGATCCCCTTTATCTTCCTAAGTGAAATTCTCTGGACGCTTTCTTTTGATCACTTTATCCACAGAGTGGAGTATACACTCTGTGGATAAAGTGATCAAAAGAATGGAGTATACACACACAGTATATACACTGAGTTAGCTTTTCATTAGGAACAATTACCTAATAACAGGTTGGTCCATCTGTGCAATCAAGGCTCGCCGACACCTAGAAACTGATTCCCCAAGGTGTTGAACATTGAACACCCTCCATGCATAACTCAACCCATTCGGCTGCTGCAATTCTGTCGGTTCATGTTCATTCCGTAGAGAAGGATCATCAGTTCTCACACCCCATTCTAGCGTATCCCACACATGTTCAATTGCGTTATAATCTGGGTAGTTTGGGGACCAGTGCAATGTGGCAAATTCGTTGTCGTGTTCTTTCAACCACTTAGTAGTTGTACGAGCCCGACAACAAAGTACGTTGTCCTGTTGAAAGATGGCACTATGGTCAGGGTAGATATGGATGGAGATGGTCTGTTAACAGGTCCCTGTAGTGTTTGCCATAGGAACCTGTGGCAAACGTTACAGGGAACCAACAGACCTAGGGCATGCAAGGAAAAGCTCTCTAGACCATAACACCACCTCCACCATACCCTACCATCAGCATGGTGCAGTAGGAAACAAGATCACTCCCGACGACCTTCTTCCATTTGTCGAGGGTCCATTGCCGACGTTCTTTGGCCCATGTGAGGCATTTTATGCGATGACTGGCCATCAAAATTGGTACCCTTGTTGGTCTCAGGCTGTGGAACCTCAGGCGAAGCAAGGTATGGTGCATGTGGAAATGAGTCAAACTGCCCCGCTGTTGTAATAGCAGGTGAGCTGTGTGATTGTTGCACGTCGTTACTGAGATACCAGTCGTGACACCCGAAGCGCACGTCTAGGAACAATCTCACGTGGCTGACCGATGTGAGCCCTCTGCAGGATGTCTGTTCATGATTAATCCAGTCCTGGTACACTCTTCATACAGTAGTACGGGAGCAATCAACAAGTGCAGCTGTTTCCGAAATACTGTCACCTGCCCTCCGGCCTCAACTATCTGCCTGTAGTCAAATTGGCTTACGTCGCCACATTTCCCCATTACTGGCAAACGTTTACTGATTGCGTACAGAGGATAGGTATGCCCAATTATAGTAACCGAATATGGCATGGTACTTCGTTATCGTGCCTAATATGTAAATCGGGGGATGTGTTCCTAATGCAAAGTAAACTCACTGTGTGTGTGTATATATATATGTATATATATATATATATATATATATATATATATATATATATTCTCGTTGTTTGTATTTGTGTTCCTATTCTGTTAAAAATCAATTCCCTTTTCACTATATCATTCAAGTATTGAAGGACGAATTCTTCTGTGCTGGACCTTATGAACTTATGTCAATTCTGTGGTAATCCAACTTGCACAAAAACATTAATGCTACTTTCATATAAAATGATTGACTCATATGAATACAGAACTGCATGTTGCAAAAGAATTAACACATGTCCAGAAGTCGCTCATTTGTTTTTCTTAAATAATTTTATCAGCGTGTGCTGCGGTAAGTTCGCAATGTCACCTTGAATCTCTGTTCCTGAGTGGTAAGCTTGTCAGCATCAATTATACACAGTATACACCTCAACGGAGCTGTCATTGAATTTCTGTTGCTGAAAGCGCACGTATAATTATAGGGAGATCATAAGTATTATGTTCGAATTTCCTCCAATAAAGATTATTTGTCTTCTTCAATATGGCGGAACATAGCAGTTCATAGTAAATAACATAAAAATGACATGATTCAGTAGAGTTTTTTATTTGATTGTTATTGTTTGAAAAAAATACATTACACTTGCACGTTATATATAAATAACATTCATGGCACTCTACAGTTAAGAGTACCAACTACTGTAATTATACTTGAATTTTGTGTAAGGGGAATCGTTTAATCCTTAAAAAAAAAGGAAAAACAAACATTTCTGACATATGATTAGCCACTTTACAGGAAGACACGAGTTTGAATTTAAAAGTAATATATGTTTTATTTCTTGCTTCTATTTCACTAATAATTTTGACTAGCGTCATCAGACCAGGAGTGTCAAGCTTATAGAAACCATTTCAAAAAGCAATACAAAGTTGGTTTCGACACGTAATAAAAACGTGAGCTTCGCTTGTATAGTTGCAACTGTCTCTTTCAGAGTATAAAATTTTTTAAAGAAAAGAAAGATTACTTCATTTATAGAATATAGATTAAATCAACTATATCGCCTCCATAGCGCAATTGGAAGAGAATGATGGTGTATATTGCGCCCTTCGATTGGAAAAGACCGGAGTTCGATTCTCGTTTATATGAGCTTTTTTTCAGTTGAATTAGATAATTTCATACGGAGATGTGGAATGAACAAACCTGCTACATTTTTTTGTAGCAGGTTGTTCATTCCGCATACGGATAAATCGGCCAAGAGATCAAACGCAATTTATAGACAAAAAATACTAGTGGCGATACTGGGCAGTAGGTGGCTTTGTAGATGATAATTGTAATAGCATTCTTTGAAGTTTGGGGTAATGGGAAGCTGTGAATCTAGAACCTGAACTTCACATGTTTTCCCGTTATGACATTAATAGTGTTTGCTGTGCTAGAACCAATTTTGTTACTTAAAAATAAAAAGTTAATATACATATTTATTGGTACTAGTTCGATGATACTATATAAACTTGTTAGCAAATCGTAAGCAAATTAAAAACATTACTTTTTTATTTTGGTTCATGCCTTATATTAATTTTTAGAGTTGCAAAATTTAAATTTAAAGAAAAATTAAAAAAAAAACATTTATATTTAACAATGTAGTTTTATTGCTATGAGTTGAGTGATAACCCCCCCCCCCATCCCTTTCATCACGCGTTCGTAATCAAGTGACTATTCATATTGACTTTATATACACATTGAAAACTGTAAATAATTCTTGAATAATAACACAATAATGTAGGCCAGTGATTTTCAACCTTTTTCATAACACGGCACACCTAGACTAATTATTAAAATACTGCGCCACACTAAAAATATATTCTTTTAAGTTACTTAAATATAAAGAGCTAATAAGCTTCATTTCAGCAATATAAACATTATTTAAATTAAGGGGATATTAAATCCCACATTTATAGTTTACTATATTCGGCATGAAACTCTGATTCCAATCTTTGGGTTTCTTATTCGGTTTTAAAACAATGTGGGATTTAATATCCCCTTAATTTAAATAATATTCTTTTAATTTTTTTGATGATCTGGCAAAAAAAAAATAGGCATAATTTTGATTGATTTACACACACAAGAAGATGGAAGACCAGACACTAATAAATAAATGCCAAATTACGACATTATTTCTTTCAATTAATTTGTTTTCATAAATCTCGCGGCACACCGGTTGAAAATTACCGATGTAGGCTAATTACCGTAAAGGGAAAAAAGTCACAAAACAGAAAAATGTTCCAACATAATTCCTTTGAATGCGATCCATCGGTCGAGTGTCCAGCAAGTCAGCAAATCTTTCCTTTCGTTCAGCGTATTAATATTATTGCATTGCAACTGATGGGAATTTTGTGTTTCTGTGGATTCGTTACAGACCTCTTTCTCTTCAGAAACTATGCATTACAAACTGTCATTACAAACTTGTTTTGTATTATGAGTGTCATCCGAGCTACGTTTCCATTTAAAGAAGGTACCAATGTTCTTATCCATAGTTGAAATACCGTATTTACTCAAATATAACTCGCATTCCTGATTTTACTTTTTGATAAAAGAAATTAAAAAGTTTCACATATACCTCGCACATGAAAAAAAGGCTTAAACGCATTTACGTCGGGACGATAGTAACTTGCTCCAGCGGTAAAGAACACGCCCTCCCCAATAGCCACTATACTGCAGAGGCAAGAAACACAAGTACTTTTATTATGTCAGTGAATGAAGTACAAGCACTCTGTGTAATAAATTTCTCAACAATTAGAGACAACTGGGATTAAAAACGACACACTAATGAATGAACCACATGCCCCCCCCCCCTCATACAGAAACTATGCTGTACAGACTCGAGCAAAACCATATGCTGTACCTGCAAACACAGTATCTAACTAAAAACTGTTGTTATTAATTAGATGTGTGTGAGTTCTTTCACTGCAAAGCAGCAGTAAAATTCAACCGAACATGTTAAAATTCGTAAACGTGTTAAAACTAAGAAATATATATATATATATAGTGAATGTTGTTATGACAGTTTCACATATTATTGGAATTCGGTTAAAGAGAGTTAGCATTTCAACTCAATTGTTGGCTTGCTTTAATCTTTCTGTTGCGTGATCTTTAGTTAATGCCACACAAATCATATTCACGTCTTAATAACCTGCCATTGCTGTCTGTTTTGCGTTAGGCTTAATTACCGTAAAGGGAGAAACGTCAGAAAACAGAAAAATGTTGTAGGTCCGGACCTGGTGCATAAAAAAAAGTTCTGGGACCCAGCCCCGGAGGGCCCTGGCTGAATTTAACCACTGCCTGAAACAATCTCACTTTTTTCCCTAGGCCAAATGCTCATTCACTGGCTTTGTTCAGCATTCCCTGAGGACCATTATCTCAGATTCCTTCTAACAAAACAAGATCTCAAAATCTTGGCAGCTCAATTTTGCACGCACATGTTGGCAGCTGGAGTGCTTCGCCAAATTGAAGATGAGAATGCACCTTTAGAGAATGTCTTTCGGGTAAGTTAAAAAAATTTTAATTATGTTTTAACTTAGAATTCTTTCATTTATTGAAAAAAGACCTCAAATCAGTGAGTTAGCTAGAAAATTTTTTCTGAAAGGAAGATAATTTTTACAAATGGGGAGGAACTTAATAGATGCACATTCATGGAGTTAATTTTTGATTGCAGATAGTTTATTATTATTATTCAGGCCTCCATGGAGTCAAAAGACTCATCGTGGGAGGTCCTTCCTAAGAAACACAAAGTCTATCATACCACTCTCTTAAATTCATTGACCATTCTCGCTCTTACCACTTCATCAGGCAATGCATTCCATGGTTCAATCACACTCCATGCAAAGAAACCACTCCTCACCCTCTTGCTCACAGTTTCCTTTCGTAACTTCCAGGGATGGCCTCTTGTCATCACTCCTTCCTGCTGTTCAACCAAACGAAAAAACTCCCCAGTGTCAGCCCTGTAACCACCTCTCAACAGTTTAAAGGATGTACAATATACAAGCCACTGCACTATACAAAAGTAAAATTAATCAAAATAGTAATCATTTATCCTGGCCTGACCTCGGATGAGAGAAAAAAAAACTATCATTCCCCTTGTTCTCACTTCAGTTTCTGAACAATAGAGGTCATTAGAGCAGACTTCACTATCTGGAAGCAATATGGATTCCACTATTTTCAATCTGCAACTTATCTTCTAGCCATTGCCACCCACTTTTGGACAAGCTGTGGAAGTGTTTAAAGAAACTCGTGTTGTCACCCTGACATTTCTATAGTATTATTATTATTATTATTACCCAAGACCTGATGGAGTCAAAGACTCATCTGGGAGGTCCTTTTATCACACACACAGCTCATCATACCGTGCTTTGAACACATTCAAACTCCCTGCAGACACCACACTCTCAGGCAAGGCATTCCAATCATTTACAACTCTGCACGAAAAAAACCTGCCTCTCACTCCCCTACTCACACTTCTTTATACAGTTTCCAGGAATGACCTCTGGTTCTCCCCGATCTCCCACTATTTTCTGTAGAACTTCTTCAGCATTGATCCTATAACAACCCCTTACCAACTTGTAGGTCTCTATCATATCTCCCCCTCTTCCTCCTGTCCACCAGACTCTGCAAATTACATCTTCTCAATCTTTCCTCATACTCGACATTCCAGAGGTCAGAAACTACCTTAGTCAGTCTCCTTTGGACCCTTTCCAACATCTCTTCATCCTTCTGAAAACCAGGTGACCAAATCTGGGCACAATAGTCCATGTGTGGCCTAATCAAAGCCTTATACAACGAACAAGAATCTCCCTACTTCTACACGTCAGTGTCCTCCGCATCATTCCCAGAAGCTTTTGTGTTGTCTTAACAATTTTGGCTATGTGTCCCCTAAATTTCAGATCCTTATCCACTATCACCTCCAGATCTCTTATTTCTTCCACCTCCAACAGTGTATCCTCACCAAGCATAATTTCTGCATCCCATTTTTGTTTTCCAAATTTTAAAACCTTACATTTTGCAACATTGAACTCACATCCCTATTTCCGTGCCCAATCGCTCAATTTATTCAAGTCTTCCTGCAAGGTCACAACATCCTCACTACTCTTCATGGTTCGTCCCAACTTTGCATCATCTGCAAACAACTGAATATCTCCATCTAAATCTTCACCTATATCATTAACATACAAGTTAAACGGTTATGGCCCTAAAACAGATCCCTGAGGCATTCTGCTAGTGACTTTCCTTTTCCTTGACATCGCTCCCCCATACACAACCTGTTGATACCTATCAGACAGCCAATCGCCAATCTAGTGCACCAATCTAATATCCAACCCCATCTGCTCCAGTTTGACTATCAATTTGTCATGAGGTACTTTATCAAAAGCCTTTGTGAAATCCAAGTATATCACTGTGTATTCTTCTCCTCTGTCCAAGGAAGCAATCACTTTATTGTAATAAGTAAGTAGATCACTAAAACATGACTTCCTTTTAGTAAATCCATGCTGTCCATCAAAGATGATACCATTTTTGTCAACCCAACTCTGGATTCTAGTTCTCACAAGCTTCTCCAACAACTTAACCACAACACCTGACACACAGATAGAGCTATAGTTTAATGCTCGAGTTTGATCACCTCCTTTATGAAGTGGCACAATCTTGCCCTTCTTCCACTCCTTAGGGACTTGACCGAGTGCAAGACTCGTATTAAAAAAATATGTCAAGACAGATGTCAACTCCCTGGCACATTCCTTCAGAATACGTGGTGATATGTTATCAAGTCCCACAGCCTTATTTACATCTAGTTTATTCAACTCCCCATACACCTCTTGCTCACTTACAGTCAGTCTCTCCTCCCCATCATCTATTGCTCTCAATCTCTCCATGAAGTCACATTCACAAGATTGAAAGACATGTATGAACTGCTCATTAAGTATCTCCACCACACATTCCGCAACAGCTGTCTTTATACCATTTTCTCCAATCAGTGTCATCCTTCCATAATCATTCTTTCTTTTGCTGGCTACATATCGAAAGAACTCCATAAGATTCTTTTTGGCTTCATTAGCTAACTGCTGTTCATACCTCTCTTTAGCTACCCTCACCAACCAAGTTACCCACCTTACCTGATCTTTGTAGATCTCATGGAATTGATTATTTTCACTTCGCTTATGCTGCCTCCACAATGCCCTCTTTCTGTGTATCACATGCTTAATCTCTTTATTCATCCATCTCACACCTACTTTATTTTACCTTCTCACCCTTGGAATATATTTAGACATTGCATCTACTAGATAGTTTTAGAGTTATTTAGAGCCTCCATAGCTCAGTCAATATCAGTGATTCTCATTGGTGAGCAGGACCTGGATTCGAATATCATCTGGGATGTGAAGAACCTTTATCTAGACGTTTTATAGAAATGTGGTAGACAATAATAATTGGAAAAAAAACAGTTTAACTTATAAGAGAAATTAGAATTTATTAAACAACTCCTATATGTTTTTCTCCTATTATTGAATGAACAGGAGAAAACAGTAAACGAGTATTTAGGTTTAGGTGCTGGTTTACACTTTTGATAGAATTTAATTGAATAATACAGCACAAAGAGAAATAATTACACAGCAGGTTTAATCATTTCAATATTTCGTTTTTGTCACAGATACATCTTCAGAATTACAATGTTAATTGTAACAACACACACAAGAAACAATAAGTGAAAGAAATGAAATTAGACTAAATCAAGACTAAAGACTTAGAATAGAGACATATTGTATATAGACCGGCCATGATGGATGAAATAGTGAGACCAAATTGCACTTCTTATATTGTATCTTGAGTGACTAAAGACATATTTTATCATGAGTGACTAAAGACTTATTGTATCATGAGTGTAAACCAGCACCTAAGTCTAAATATTCATTTACTAATTCTGCGTTGAGATGATAGCATGCAAAGCTAAATAGTACAGTAAGCAGAAGCTATGTTTATCCTGGGAACTTAATCAGCTCTCCTTCCTTAACCTCACTACCGGCCATGATGGATGAAATAGTTAGACCAAATTGCACTTCTTATCCATGTTATTCAGCGGGTGTTACAGAATCGTATCCAGATTTTGCTGAATGTCTATAGACATCATGGCTGGTTGGAGTGTTAAACAATGTAGGTACAATGCAATTATATCTACTTGTGTTTAGTTAAAAACAAAATTTCACTCTCCTAAAGCTCTCCACATCTTCAGTTATGCCAGCTTTGCTTTCCTTCTTGAACAAATCACTGCTACTTGTGTTAAATTATCTACCGTTAATACAGCTATTAGTTCTTTTCAAGTTGAACTCTCCTCTGTTCTCAACTACAAACCTTGGAGTATTCGGTTTGATGTTGCTGAGAAATCTGCCCATAAAGAATTTCATAAGGTAAAAGAGAAATATTCTTGTAGATAAGCTTAATTGTTAGTTAGATATACTTTTAATTTTTAGAAAATGACAATGTAAACTAAATTATTAATTATAAAAACTTTAATTAGTAACTATCTATATTTTGGCAATGTTACATGGCACAAAACAATGATATGTGCATGCAGACACTCACAATAAGCAACTGAAGTCAGTCCTAGAGTCCTAAAAGTGTCCCCCTAGTAGGCTTAATTGGGTTGTCTTGCCTATTGGGCAAGACAACCCAATTTAGAATGTACGCTTCCCAAATTTGGGGCAATCTCATGCACCCAAATTTGTTGAGGTTTGGGAAGTTTTTCAGGGCTGAGGTTGATTCAAGGAATAATCTTTCGTACTTGTACTTGCTGCGGTGTAGTAAAGTGGGCTTATTCCAGCTTATTCTGTGGTGGGTGTCGAATGCATGGTCAGGAAGTCCTGAATAGCTGTATAAATATTTACCAATGTCTCACTCAAATCCAAGCCAAATTTCCTCCCGATATCTCAGCCCTATTTCAGTTCACCATGAACTTAGGCTATTTTGTTTGGCAAAGAAAATTCTACAAACAGATAGAGGGGGACAGCCACAAGTTCTCCACTCTCTCCATCCCTGGTCAACTTCTTTATGGAGACTTTTGAAGAAAAAGTCTTAAACTCTGAACTACATAAACCCATTGTTTGGCTACAATATGTGAATGACGTGTTTGCCATTTGGTTTCATGGCCTTAATACACTCCACAATTTCACAACACACATAAACAATCAATACTCCAGCATCTAGTTTACCTTGGAAAAGGAAAATAACAACAGGCTCCCTTTCCTAGACACTCTAATTACACACCAGTGAGATGGATCCCTGTCTTTCTCTGTTTACAGAAACTTACACATACATTCACCAGCAGTTCCCCCCCCCCCTCCAACAGCAATATGGGATTATAAAAACCTATATAACAGGGCAAAATTAATCAGTTCAGATAACAATGCTGAGCTTGTCAACTTCAATGATAGTAAAACCCAGTTTCTGTCTTATTTCTCACAAAAAAGAACTATTTTTCCTCAGTATTATTTTTGATAACACTTGAATTCCCAGACAAGATGAAATTTCTCTTCTTGGAATTACCCTGACATCAGGCCTCTCCTAGCATAAACATATCAGAACCCTCTTCATCCTCAGCTTCCAAAAAACTAGGATTTCTCTTTCGCTCAAGATGTTACTTCACCTCTAAACAGCTGTTAACCTTATGCAAATCACAAATCTGCCCAGCTATCGAATACTGCTCTGATATTTGGATTGGGGTTCCTAAAAGCTCCCTCAATAAAGAGAAGAGCAATTAGACTGATAAATGAACCATCTCTTACCAACTCACTTCCCTCATTTTCACATAGATGTTTAGTTTGCAATTTGTGTATTCTATAAATATTTGCATGGGAAATGTTCATCTGGAACAGCATCAATAATTCCCCTACTCAGAACATGCACAGCTGCCACCCAACATCCTTTAACAGTACACCTTGAAATCCATGGAACAAGTTTCTTTTCCTCTGCCTTCATCCCTGCTACTGCTGTACTGTGGAACCCTGACGTATTTCCCAAGGAATACAACAATATACGGGCTTTTAAATCAAATGTAAACAAGTTTCTCCTTTCCCAACCAACTACCCATATATGGTACTAACATACTATAGGTTGATCAGCCCATAACTACTGAACTTAACCATATCTTTAACTAATGGCTACAGCCCCCAAAAAATCCAAAAACTATTAAAGCCAGTTAGCAACAACTCCCCCCCCCTCCCCTTCATAACAGAGATTACTCTAAATCTATCACCATTCCATATATCCAGGTACATCCAAAAAACTAACAAAAATCCTAAGAAAATATTACCTCACAACTAGTTACAAACTACACAAGAAATTGGCATCTCTCATCCATTCCATCAAAGACCAGCAATTGGCACCTTTTTGGAGGGAAGAGCCATTTTTAATTATATCCATTAAAAAAAGAATTTAGGGAGCCGCACGCAGTGATGAGAAACCAATGGTCTGAGGGCTGCGTGAGGCCCTCTCAGGTTTTTTGTGCAGTCCATGGTGTTCGTTTTGTATGGCAGAATTAGTATATTTTAATTAAAAATCTATTTTATGAATGTTGATTTTTACATGTGGATTTATTTGTGCAGGTTAAAAAATTAAAATATACCTAAATAATGGAAAATAAAGTAATACTTTCTTATCAAAGAAAAAGAAAATATTCTTTATGTGGATTGAACCGAATATTTGATTTACTATTTAATTGCTCATCACTGCTTTAAATTTAGAAACTACATTGAAAAATATAATGATTAAATTATTTATTCAGTTCTTTTTACAGTAACACATTATCATACTTGTAAAACACATGGGTGGCATGTCACATGAAATTACATGATATTTTTAAATATTAAATAATAAAACAAAGATTTCCTCCTCCTTACAAAAACATATGTATAAAATCCAATAACATATCTATTTCTTTAATTTTTTAAATTTAAAATATCTTCCCAGTGCAACTTTTGCTGTTGAACTTCTTGGGATAGTTTCTCAATATGCGGTGAATATGCTGTAATTTTCATTTTCAAACATGATGAAAGACTCGCGTTGTTTAGTTGGTTTCTCAACTTACTTTTAATAAAATTCTTATTAGAAAATATTTGCTCACAGAAATATGTCGATCCGAAAATCGATAGAAGTCCAAATGCATATGTTTTTAACTGAATGTAAGTGTCTGGTAAACAATTCCACGTGTCAAATACAATCTGATCTTGCTTTTTAAGATCTTCTATTTCAGTCCATTTTTTTGTATTGCAAGGGTAGATTTTTGTCTTTCCAGCTCCTCCAGGTCAGCTTCAAGATTTCTAAATTTTGAATTCCACAAATCCTTGGTTTTCAGGTCCTCTAACTCAAGTTGAAATGCAGCCTCATCAATTCTGGCAAAAGGTGAAAAATTTAATTCGGCAGGATTAATTTCAAGTGGTTGCAATAAAAATGACATAGTTGCCTTGTTCTTTCTAAACTCCTCAAATCTCCCATTAAATTCAGATCGCATATTTACCACAATTTCTTTGAAAGAGGTTAAATTTATGGAATTATTATCAGCTTATTCTTGTTGATATTTCTTCAACGTAGGAAAATGTAATAATGTGCTTTTCTCTAAGTTTGTCGCAAACAAATATAATTTTTATTCAAATGAAATCACTTCTTCTAAAAGCAAAACTGCTGTATTTCCCTTTCCCTGTAGTTTCTTATTTAGTGCGTTTAAATGGGAAGTCATATCCACCATAAAGTAGAATTTTTGTAACCAATGAGTATCTTCTAACTAACTACAGTGGCACATCGCATCAACACCGCACCTCTGGAAAGCCATCTTATTCTGTTATGCAAAAGAAGATCAGAATAGTCGCAATTGATTTCTTTAAGAAGTTTACAAAATTGCTGATGATGTAGCGGTCTTGCCATTATTTTGTTAACTTTCTACAACCAAATCCATCACTACTGTTATCTCTTTTGGAAAGGTTTGTGCACAAAGTATCTCTTGATGGATTATACAGTGAAAGGAAAACACGTCATGCAAAATTTGTTTTTTAAATAAAGAAACAACCTTTTTTTGTACTTTTCATGCTCGGCACCCCATCGGTTGCAATAGATATTATTTTGTTAATATTAATACCCTTACTTTTCAAGCAAGTGATAACAGCAGATTCAAAAGGCTTCTCCATGAGTTTGTCTTGTAAGTGGCAGTATATCGAATAATTCTTCCTGAGGTCCTTGAGAGAGTTTACGTTTCTACAAATAAGTACAATATGTGCGATGTCATCCACATCGCATGATTCGTCACAGGCAATGGAGAATCCTGCTGTTGAATTTAGATCTGTAAACTGCTGATTTGTTATATCTTCTGCCATTTGTATAGTTCTGTCCCTTACAATCTTAGCAGATAATGGCATGTCTTTTATTTTTGTAATTATTTCCACTTTGTTTTTAAAATCACAGACGAGAAATTCAGACATTTTAATAAAACATTCTTTCACATATTTGCCATCTGTAAAAGGTTTTCCTCGTTTAACAACTTCTTGAGTGGCCACAAAACTACCAATAGTTGTATTTCTTGATACTTTTATCCATTTGGAAAATGAACATTTAGTTAGGTTTACTTTGCATTGCAGCACTTCTACTGCCTTTTTTTCTTTCATCTCCCCATGGATATGCTTTGTCAAATGTATCATGTTTATTTAAAAAATGTCTTAGTATATTTGATTTTTTATTGTTTGAAAGCTTTTCATGGCATATTAAACACATTGGAAATCCTGCTGTGTTTGTTATAAATGCGTAGGTTTCTGTCCATTCACTTTTAAATTTTCTTGTTCTATCCTTCTCTTCTTTGCCAATATTTTAAATTCTATAAAAATATTTTTATTTTGTTAATATTTAATTTAATGTTACAATATTGACGTTACCTAACACAATCACTAGTAAATGAAAGCACTGCAACATCCACTACAAAACCTTTGCTTATTTTAATAAAGTGAGCAGATTTAGTACTGTTTTCAATTGTAAAATATCCTTGACTTAATATAAAATGTTCTTGATTAAATGTAAAATGTCCTTAGTTTATTGCAAATGCTATATTTCGGGTTTTTAGTTTCTAATTTAATACATATCATTCATTTTGCATTATTCAAAAATAGATTGTTTAATAACGAAAAGAGCCACAATTATTCATTCAAAGAGCCATATGCAGCTCCGGAGCCACAGGTTGCCGACCCCTGTCCTAGACCTACCTGGAGTATACCAGGTAACTTGCAGTTGCAAACTATCCTACTACAGCCAAACAGGCAGGATAACCAATATCAGGATATCCGAACACAAGGACTACATCCGGTTCCACCAATAAGCCACTCAGGATTTGCTGATCATGCATTGGGCACCCACCACAGAATAGACTTGAAGAAGACCACTTTATTACACCACTGCAAGTACAATAGTTTATTTCTTGAATCAGTCTTAGTCCTGAAAAACTTCCCAAACCTCAACAAATTTGGGTGCATGAGACTGCCCCAAATTTGGGAAGCTTACATTCTAAGATCATCAGCCTAACAGCCAAGACAACCCAATTTAGCCCACTAGTTGGTGCTTTAGGACTCTGGGACCAACTTCAGTCGCCTTTCTTCAGCCTCATTTGCTTAGTGTGAGTGCCTGCTTGCACATATCATCGTTTTGTGATCCCTGAAGATGGCAAAGTAACATTGCCAAAATATAGTTAGTTATTAATTAAAATTTTTATAATTAATAATTTAGTTTATGTTGACATTTCCTAAAAAATTAGAAGTAAAAGATAAACATATTAAATTTTTTAATAATCTTCATGGGTCTTCTTTTCAGCCACAAAGTCAGCTGCTACAAGTTGTCATTAACCTGTCTTAATATTGATTTGATGAAACAGCCATAAGTTTGTTTAGCCTTGTGGTCACAATTTTGCAGTAGCCCTTTAGCAAGTTCCTAGTTTAGAAATCATGTGGCATATACCTTCTAATGTTGGCAACAACATCAGGCTTGACATTACATCTTATTGCAAACATCGCCATCAAAAAGAAATCTCTCCACTAGCTCTATGCACTACCATAACTCCACAAAGACAACATAATTATTATTAGAGCTGATAAAGGTGATGCTACTGTGGTCCTCAGTTCCAGTGATTATAATTGGAAAATGAATGTTCTACTCAGAGACTGCACTACTTATAAACATATGATCATACCAATTCTCAGAAAAAGACATTAAAAAGGTTCCTAAAAATATCACATCTTGGCCTCTTGAAATTGTCAAAAAAAACCTTAAACATTTTAGTCCCCCCCCTTCCAAATTCATAAATCCAATTATCCTCTCCATCCTATAGTAGGATGCTACTGCTCTACCCTACCGTTTAAATTAGCCAAGCAGTTAGCTAAATCTTTAATTACACTTACTGGCCACACTTCTTTTTTATATAAAAAATTGTGCACATTTCAAATCCATAATTCAGAATTTAGTTTTAAACAATAATGATATGGTGAGCTTTGATATCACCTTATTCACAAATATTCCCCTTTCTGACATTCCATATTTACTGAAAAATGCTTTCCCTCCTTAAATTATTGATCTCTTTAATTTTGCTATCCATACGGGTTACTTCTCTGGGACAGGCACCTTATATAAACAAATAGAAAGTACTTCCATAGGCTCCCTCCCCTCTAGCCAGTTTCTATATGGAACATTTTGAAATACATGCTCATAATACTGCCAGTCTCAAACCTATTTGGTTAAGATACAGTATATTGATGTGTTCTCTATTTGGCAACATGTCTCAGATTATATTCATATTACACTCTTTCCTCTTCTACCTCAACAGTCAGCCCCAGAATCCAGTTCATTATTAAAAAAAACAACAACAGCTTGCCTTTTCTAGATACTCTAATCACACATCTGCCCAGTGGTACCATTTCTTTTGCAGCTTACAGAAAAACTGACCAACACAGATAGATACATATATAAACTTTCCCATCATCCCTCTTCTCAACAATATGGTGTCATCAAAACTTTTGTCAGCAGAGTCTACAACCTCTGTTCCACCCAAGCTTCCCTTACATCTCAACTCATTTTTATTTGCCAAACCTTCCTGTTCAATGGTTACAATGCCAAAAAGATCTACAAATTATCTGTCTCTTCCACTTCCTCACATCCTTCTTAACATGAAGACTACATTAATGCCATTACCCTCCCCTTATATCCAAGGAACTCCAGAAAAAATAGCCAAACTTTAAAGAAATATAATCTTTGCACTACTTTCAAACCTCATTTGAAGCTGGCTTTCCTTCTCTGCTCTCCTAAGGATTCACTTCCTCCCCTCTCTCTATTCCAGTGTTTACAGGGTTCCTTGTTCTTCAACTTATGTTACGGTCAAACTGGGAGATCTACTAACATTTGCCTAGAAGAACACAAAAAAAAAAATACATCTGCCACCACAACCTATGGTCAACGATGTGTTGGATACTTTGCACAGAATCAGATTAAAGAAACCTATCATGTGTATCTCAGTGTATCAAGAGTTGTTGATACACTGAGCTATATTTGTTGGAATACATGAGCTGTATTTGTTGGAAAAATCTGGGTTATGCTACCATCTAAGAAGCAAGAAATGTGTATAAGGATAATCTTTATAAGAATCTTGGTGAGTTAGCTGGTCTTTATTAAATTCTTCCACTTCACTAAGTCAGCTTAGTGAAATAGATAATTTTTCTTTCTGGAAACTCATATGTTTCATTCCAAACTTCAAAAGCGACAAACTGTCCAGAGAATATATGCCTTGGCAAACATATCAGACTGTGTTGCATATAGGACCACTATTAGGATATTAGTTAAGTTTATGTGGAGAAAGTTAACTGATCATGACCATAATGTGTTAGAAGGAAGACGAAGATGATACCTGCTCATAGTGACAGTGGGAAAAGAAAATTGTCATCACTGAAAGTTGCAGATCACCAAATAATCATAGCAACAAGTGAAGATGAACTCCATAGATCAATATATTCCTTAACCACCCAACTAGCCACACAGATTAAATACATCAAAAATATGCATGCTATATCCATATCATTTTTTCTATATGGTTATATTGGCTTCAATGGACACTTCACATTCATGTAATTATGAACGTATATACACATCCAGGCCAGTACAGAAGTTAAATGCAGTTGACAAAATTTGAGATACAAATATCAACAAACAAAACATTGTCTATTAAAAGACTATCTCCTGTAAGGAGTAAAATCATGATTGAAGATTAATTGTTGAACAAATTAACTGCTTCGAATACTTCAGATGCACTATATCATATACGAAAGAAACTGGATTTAATGCCAAATTTTCATACTTCCTGGAGATCATGAGATGATCAATAATATTTTCAGACCTAATCAAGTTCAAAAGCATACAAGAATAAGAGTTTATAGAATTCTAGCTTCTCTGCTGTATGGTTGTGAATTATGGACCATAAAAGCTGCAGAAGAAAAAATAGTAGAAACCTAAAAATCTTGTGAAGAAAAGCAGGCTATACTCTCTCTTTGACCCAAAAAAAAAAAAAAAAAAATTCAGTTCTTAGATGCCTTTAAAAAGTTTCCTTGTTTCATAAGAAATAACTATTCTGGAAAAGTAATTGATGTACTTGACTTTCTAATGTGCCCTTTTGCACTTGCATGAGCATAATGAAAGAACATTACTTTTTCTGGCAGAACAAAAAATATTTCTGTTCAGAAATATTTGTTGATGAATTTACATTTATAAGTGGCTGATGAATGTTTTCAGTTAAAGGACAGGAAGAATAGCTAGTTCTAAGTAAGGTCTAATTTTGAAAAATTTAGAATTCAGAATCACATTTCAGTTCTTTATACAACTTAGAAGATCCTTTGGAGCCCAAGATTTTTGTTGGTTTCCTGACAAATAGTTTGTCTATCTATATTATCATATTACAGTATTTGCAAAAACTCAAAGGGAAATTTTCATGTCTTTCTAGAAGTATCAAGGAGAAGATATTCTATGTGCTCTACTCAATACTGCCTGACATTCAGGAAGATTATCTTTGTATTTAGCGTTAAACACTATAGCTACTCCGTCCTTTCTCCAATCATTAATATTGCCTGATTATAACATCTTATAGTTGTTATTTAGAAGAATTGTTTAAGCAATCAATATATGCTAGCATGGCACTTCTCTAATTCTTCTGCTAAATTCCTTTTCCTTGATACTTCATACATTGATGGTGCTTATATTGAATTCTACTGTCAGTTTGAGTTTATCCAGCAGCTCAGTTTTCACTGTGTACTTGATTCTCTGATGAGAACACATGGTGGGAGCTTTGTCTAACTGGATGACTCTCTAGCTGGCATCTTGTTGTACCATCATCTTCTGGTTTAACCACCTTACTGGCCATTAAAGATCAAATATGCACCCTCAGAAGCTTTGTATCCATCATAAATTTCAATGTGATATCAATGTTATTACAATTTTAATATGCACTTCGCATCCATGTAAAAGTGGATATATATATATATATATATATACACGTCCTGGCTGGTAGCGTGGTTAAGCCAGTACAGAGTATTGGTCTAAACCAAAGTATTTAGTAGAGCCAAATGCAATTAGGTCTACTAAATTTCAGATTTTTAGCCATCTGTGTTTGTTTCATATCCAGTTAGATCTCTACTAATGGGGGTTAAGATTGGACATTAGATCAGATACCCTGGTCAGTTCTCGGCATTCCTTAAAAGACTATTTGGTTGGCTCTTCCTAGTTATCTAGCCCTTAAGCAATAATCTATCTATTTGTTCTGAAAATTTAAGTTTCATTGAAACGATGTGTGAATAAAATATAAATAATAAATCTGAAATATTTGAGAGAATATACTTACTGAAGCCTTAGAAAAATTTTTGTTCCATCTTGTTATTTATTTATTTATTTTTTGCTTTCAGTTAGATTTAATGTACTATTGGACCCATTCAGAACTGCAGACTTCAGCTGTACCACCTCCTGGTAAGTTATCACCTGGTGTTTGGCCTCCTCCAATCTCTGAAACAGGAGAACCACATAAACCTGAATTAAGGTACACAGAATCAGGTATGTTTCTTTTTTTAATTACATTAATAAACTTCATGCTGTAGCAAGAGTCTGCCAAGTACAATGCACTGCACTCTACAGTAGTTTTCATTCAGATATGTATATACAGGGTCATGGAACATTCTGTAGAAAGATCCTGTTTTTGTGAAGCAACTGCATAAATTTCTTAACATAACTAGATTTTTTTTTTATTATTTATACCACATCACATAAATGCTTTCCATTTTAAGCTTCACAAAGACAGGCCCTTTCTACAGAATGTTCCATGACTTATAGACCACCCTGTATTATATACACATTATATATAAATATACATATTATATAAAATGTATATAATAATGATATATGTATAAGTAAAAAATGAGGGATTATAATTATTATTATTTCTGCCTTTAGCTTATTTACCCTGACAGATTAGATATCCTTTCAGCAGTGTAATTTCAAGTTCTCCTTCTGTCTTCAAATGATTGTGAATTTATTAAATCTTAGTAGTAGAATGTGAGTGATTTTTTGCTTTTAAGCTTTAACTTGTTGTGTTTATAATACTTCAGTTCAGGTTATTTGTCCACCATTTTTTTTTTTAACAGGTCTGCTAACTGGTCTTTTTTTCCCCCTCGAGTTTGGTTTTCAAACACAAAAATACTAGCTAGCAGACCATTTTATTAATGTGTTCATTCTATTCTGATCTCTCTTTTTTATCCTTTCATTCATAAGTTGTAACTGACATTCTTCATAAATCTTTACTATTTGTTATTTACTATTACTATCAAATTTATTTGCTATGCTATTTACAATTCTATCAAATTTTGTTTTATTAACTATTCTTAAAAAAAAAAATATATATATATATATATGTTAAAGATACCAAGGTATTTTAAATATAAACCTGGTTTTTTACTCCATTTCCCAAGTAGCTTGGTATCTTTAACATATATTATACCCAAGGTAAAAAACTCTCTCTCTCTCTCTCTCTATATATATATATATTTATAGTTGTATATGGGGATAATACAGCATCCCAATAGAAGAAAGTCGCTAATGGTGTACCACAGGGATCTGTTTTGGGGCCATTGCTGTTCGATTTGTATATTAATAATATTGGGATGGGTTTAATTTGAGATATGCAACTGTTTACAGATGATGCAAAAATGGGAAGAACAATGTGGAATTAAGCATATGTTGTGGTCAAACTTGAATAAATTGTATAAATGGGGAGATAAGTGGGTCTATCAGTTCAGTGTTGCAAAGTGTAAGGGTCTGAGATTTGGTAAGCACCAGTGGGATGCAAAGTTTACATTTGGGGAGAAACTTGAAGAAGGTAGAGGAGATGGGAGATCTAGGAGTGGTGGTGGACAAGGACCTGAAGTTCAGGGACCATGTTGCACAAGTTGTGAAGTCATCATATTGGTAATGTAATGGTTATGGTTCCACTGTATAAGGCTTAATTAGGCCTCATATAGGTTATTGTGCACAGATTTAGTCATTTCTTTTCCATGATTATGAGAATATGTTAGAAAGAGTCTAGAGACAATTCATGAAATGAGATGGTGAACTAGTCTTTGGAATGTAGAATGTAAAGACAGATTGAGAGAATGCAATTTGCAAAGCCTTGTGAATAGGAGGAAGAGTGGAGATATGATTGATACATATAAGTTGGTTAAGGGGTGTCATCAGGTTAATATGGAAGAAAATTTTTTGTAGAATGGGAGTGGGGAGATAGAACAAGAGGCCATCCCTAAAAACTGTATAAGGAAGTATGAGCAAAGGCGGGAGGAGGAAATTCTTTGCATGCAGAATGGTTGATGAATGAAATGCATTGCCTGAGTATGTTATGAATGCAGACAGATTGAATGAGTGACAGATTGAGTTGATTGAAACAACAGTGTGGTAGGAAGGGTAGTTGGTATATTGCCCAAGTATGAGAATGATGAAACGAGATGGTGAACAAAAAAATCATTTATGATATGCTAGTAAAACTGTATAAGGAGAAATGGGTACAGTTTTTTTATGTGTGGAATGTACTCGAGAGCCAAATGTAATTGTATAAAAGTGGTGGATTATATTTAAATGTATTTGGTATAAATCAACTGCTAAGATTGTTGCTAGAAGGAAGTGTGATGAGTGATGTAAATGATCATGAGAGTGAAACAGGTGTTTAAAGTCTTTGTAAATAGAGAGGAGAGAGGTGAGAATGTGAAAACAGGAATTCAGGATGGACAAAGAAACGAGGGAGTGGTCTCGAATGGTTAGGGAGAAACAATATAAGGAGAGTGAATTATGGAAGCAGTAACATATGAGGATGGTCAGCATAGAAATGGGATGACCTGGGATGCATATGGAGTAGTTGAGTTTGGGATGATATATGGAGTAAAGAGGTATAAAGGAGAAGGTGTAGAGAAGTCACAGATGAGAGATAACATGGATTGGACTGGGTTTAGACTAAGAAATGAATTGGTATGCTTACAAATTTCAGGAGTATCAGAAATAAGAGAGATGAAATTCTTGCAATGATTGAATTTATTTTCCCAAACATAGTTGGAATAAGTGAAGCATGGTTGAATGAAAATGATATCCTGATGGGAATAAAAATGAAAGTATATGATGATTTTTATAAGGATAGGAAGGGCGAGAAGAAAGGAGAGCTTCTTGATAATTGCAGGAAAATTATATCTGTATAAGAAATATAAAGGTGAGATACAAAGGGAAAATAGTGGTAGTGGTTTTGAAGCAGTATGTGAGGTGCAGTTAAATAAGATGAGATATTTAGTTAGGTGTTGCTGAAGGCCAAAGGAATGTGGAGGGTAGAAACAAAGAAATATCCATCTTTTTTTTTTCTTTTTTAAATAACTGATCCACACATGATAGGCCATAAGACCTATAGCACATTAGCGTCATGTGTAGGCAAGAGGAATAGAAGAAAGGAGAAGTCTGTTCATATTTTGCTTGAACAGCTGAAAGTAAAGGATATATGTTGAACTACAATGCCAGTGATTAGGAAAACTTGGAAACAAATGGAGCTATAGCACAAAAAGAAAAACTGGGTGGAAAGGAAACAGATGTTTGGACACTGATCAAGAGATTTTAACAGCAGCAGTGTCTGAGTATATTCTAAATGTAGTGTATTCTGAGTGAGCATAGTGGAAAGAGGGTAAAATTGTTCCACTTCACAAAAGGGTAGAGGCTAAGACTGAGGCTGCAAATTATATAGATTGTGGTTAAAGTGTTGGAGAGGTTGTGAGGACTAAGATTCATGAGTTGGTAATAGCAGTATTCTATGATGGTCAGCATGGGTTAATTAAGGGGGGAGATCATGTTTTAGTAATCTGTTTACTAAAACATGATCATTAAAACATTATGTAGCAGTCTATCAAAGGGTTTTGATAGATTGCTACGCAACAAGCTGGTAACTAAATTGGAAGAAATGGGATTGAATAAAGGACTATGTGTTGGATGAGTGATTGGCTGTCAGATAATTATCAGTGGATTGTGTATTGGGAGTGGGATCTGTTTTGGGGTCATTATTGTTTAGCCTTTATGTTAATATTTGGGACAGGCTTAACTTGAGATATTGCTGCTGTTTGCAGATGATGCAATATAGGGAAGAACTAAGAGGAGTAGAACAGATGTGTCCTTATAGAAAGATCTAATTAGATTCTGTAAGCGGGCTAGCAAGTGGAGCTCTGTCAGTATAATATTGAGAAGTATAATAATAATAATTATTATTATTATTAATAATAATTATTTAATAATTATCAGGAGCCTGTGTAGCTCAGTAGATGCGGCGTTTGCACACCACCGCGCTTGGCCGCATGAAGGAAGACTTCATTTCGAGTCTAGTCGGCGACTAGAGGAAATTTTTCTAAGCCTTTTTTCGACCAGTTCCCGAGTTAGTCGATCTCTGGCACGGGCAAGCAGGTTTTTCCTCCCGGAAACTCGGGTTTTTCGTCCTGTAAACTCAAGAAAATTGACCGTAGAACCCACATTATTTCAGACATTAAATATATTGTGTTAGGGTTAGGGACCACGAGATGGCGGCACATTTGAGCCGTCTCACTTCACTGTGTACCGCTTAATTAGTGATAGCTTTGGGCCATCTGTCTCTGATTGGGTACCAGTGGAGATTGAACTGCCCACTCAGTCTCCAAAAGTTAGATAGGGCTAAATGGCCTTGCCTACTCCCGTATACGGGAATAAAAAGGCGTTAGCTGATTTTTTTTTTATATTATTATTATTATTATTATTCAGGCCTCCATGGAGTCAAGAGATTCATCATGGGAGGACCTTCCTAGGAAACACAAAGTCTGTCATACCATTCTTTGAACTCATTAACCGTTCTTGCTCTCACCACCAGGCAATGCATTCCATGGTTCAACCACCCTCCACACAGAGAAACCACTCCTCACCCTCTTACTTACAGCTTATTCTCGTAACGTCCAGGGATGGCCCCTTGTCATCACTCCTTCCCTCTGTTCCACCAAGTGAAAGAACTCCCCAGTGTCAACCCTGTAACTACCTCTCAACAGTTTAAAAGTCTCGATCATATCACCTCTCCTTCTTCTATCCACCAAACTCTGCAGTCCACATTCCCTCAGCTGATCCTCATAACTAACATTGTACAGTCCTGAAACCATCTTTGTTATCTGCATCTGCATCCTTTCCACAGTTAATTTATCCCCTTCAAATCCTGGGAACCAAATTTGAGAACAGTAGTCTAAGTGTGGTCTGATCAGAGTCTTATACAATGGAATAATAACTCTTCTATCTCTGCAGGTCAGCATCCTTCTTAGTATTGCAATATGCCCCTGAATTTCAGTTTTCTATTGATCATCACCCCCAGATCTCTTGTCTCCCCTAGTTCCTCCAGTACAGCTCCTCCAATCATGCATGCAACCTCCCATCAATATATCCCAAACTTCAAGACTTTACATTTTCTGCATTAAACCGACCCCCCCCTATTCATTTGTCCATCTGTCCAGTTTATTCAAATCCTGTTGAAGGGCTGCCACATCTGCATTATTACTAATAACCCTTTTCAGACTTCATGTCATCTGCAAATAACTGAATATCCTCTTGCAATCCATTGACAATGTCATTGATATAAAGGTTAAACAATATAGGTCCCAGTAATGAGCCCTGTAGAACCCCACTTGTAACCTTCTGCCTCCTTGATATTGCCCGCACCATACACAACTCTCTGATACCTATCAGACAGCCAATCCTGAATCCAGTTGACCAACCCAACATCTAAACCCATGTGCTGCAACTTAAGTATCAGCTTATCATATGGAACAACTCTATCAAATGCCTTTGCAAAATCCAAAAAAAAAATGGCAGTATATGCCTTTCCCTCTTCAACTGCTTTTGTCACTTTATTATGAAAGGCAATCATATTACTAAAGCAAGAGCACCCCCTTAACAAATCCATGTTGATTCTCACAGATAACTCACTAATTTCTCCAAGACCTTAACAACTACTGATGACACACAAACTGATCTATAATTAGACACTTCCAGTCTGCTACCACCCTTATGCAATGACATTATCTTAGTTTACTTCCATTCCTTGGGTACCTTTCCCATAGCCAAACTTTCATTAAAAAGCCAGGTCAAAGGAGCAGTTAGTTCTTTAGCACATTTTCTCTCAAAACCTGTGGCGAAATACCATCCAATCCCCCAGCTTTACTGACATCCAGAGTACTCAGTATTTGGAACACACTCTCCTTGCACCTCTAAACCTCAAACCTGCCCTATCCCTCTAGTATTAAAACCTATTTCTCTAGGATGAAATACTCCATAAAGTTTTTATTGAACAACTCCACTGTGTCCTCTACATCAGTCATTCTATTCTCATTTTTATCCCACAATGTCATTCTTCCACAATCATTTCTCCTCCTACTGGCCACATAGCTAAAAAATTCCCTAGGATTTTCTTTGGATCTTAATGCCAATCTCTTCTCATATTCCAGTTTTGCCTTCTTCACCATACCAATCACTCTCCTAGCCTGAGTCTTATATTTCTCATGCATCTGCTCTCCTTATATCTCTTCCATAATCTCTTTTTCACCTGCAGTTCCTCTCTGACATTGTTTGTCATCCACTTTACACCAAATTGTGTTCTCTTCTTCACTCATGGAATACAGCTTACTATTGCTGCTAACAAATGTTCCTTCACAATTTCCCAATAATATCTCGTCCTTCCAATGCCTCCTTCATGGAACTGTCCCATGTTAATATCTAAGACTATTATAATCACCTGCCTTATAATTCCACATACATTCCCTTTTCTTTGATACTCCTGCATGTCTATTCATCTTCCAAGTCAAACCACATGGTCACTCTCTCAAACTTGGGGGGGGGGGGGGAATGTCATCTCAGTTATTATAGGCTCTTCTGATGCTATGACCAAATCCAAAACTCTTGAACCTCTTGTTCTCTCTATTATATGTTGCCTGAGACATTTATCCCTCAAGAATTCTCGAAATTCCATTCCCTTATTACTACATGCATTTTCCTCTTCCCAGCGTATACTGCTGTAGTTAAAATCTCCCATAACAATCATTCTTCTTCCATAATCTTCAACTTCCTAAACATCTCCTGCTCTCCGCCCTCTCTGCTTCTTGACTTGTAGTAACACCCCACTAAATATCCTATCTTGCCCACCTCTACCTCATGCCATATGCTTTCAAATTCATTAGTGTCCCTACCTTCCAAAGCCTCTACTCTTACAGGAATAAGTCATCGCTTATCATAAGCAGTACTCCACCACCTCGTTTTCCCTTCCTATCCTGCCAAAAAATGCTGTACCCTGCTACTTCTATTCCTGTTATTATATCATCTTCTGTCAACCACGTCTCAGGGATCCCAATAATCTTTGGCCAGGCTGATACTATCAGTGCCACCAACATCTTTATTTCAGATACTCTTGGCATTAGCATAGAGCATAAAAATGTCACTGCTTCTATACCTATCATTATCTCTTCCAGAACCTACTGGACTCAGTGTTAGCTGAAGTCATTCCCCTTTTCCAAAGCACCCGTTCCCACACCAACTGGTTTAGAAAACAGCAATCTCTCTAGATGCCTATGCCCTTGCTCATTTAAATACAAGTGGTCTCTCGCATACAGTTCCTTTGTCCTCAAATGCCCTCCAAGCATCCACATATTCCAATCCTCTCTTCTGACACATTCTGACTATTATGCTATTCATTATTACTGCTCTTCTGCTCAGCTCGTCACTATCATACCTAGGCAACATACACATACAATCTTTCCCCTCTGCATTTTGTTTCGTACAACCTCAAGCAAGAATTTCAGATCTCTTGCACCCAATTTACATTGCCTCTCAAGTCATTTGTGCCCAGCATCACAATCATCTCATTCACCCTTTCACCCTGCTTAATTGCCATAGCCACACTCTCTGTCATCCAGGCAAACACTCCTCTGGCATCCTATTTTGACTCCACAGATCTCAATGATCTGTAGAGTGCACTGAGTCTCCATTCATCACAGCTCTTACCACTCTGTTCCTTGATTGCTCACCTGCATCCCTCACTCTCTCTCTCCTCTAACTCTTTCACTCTGTTTCCACTACTTATCTGCTATCCTGGCATCACTCTATCCTAGTTCCAACACTCCCTCGCATTCTTTTCATTCTCTTTCTCTCTCTCTCTCTCTCTCTCTCTCTCTCTCTCTCTCTCTCTCTCTCATTCCCTCTCTTCTACTGCTCCTATTCTCCCCTCTTCTATCATGCCCATTCTTGTAGATAAGCTTATATGTTCATGATACATAACTGTTAATTTTAAGGAAAGAACAACGTATATTATTATATTAACTAAATAACTTTAATTAATACTTCCAATATTTCAGTAATGTTACATTACCATCTTCAGGGAACATAAAAATTAATGAAATGTGCACGCAGGCACTAACACGGAGCAAAAAATGGCTGAAGAAAACAACTGAAGTCAGTCCTAGAGTCCTAAAGGGTGCCACCTAGTGGGTCAAATTGGGTATTAATTTTGGTTGTTTAGGCTGATGTTCTAAGAATGCAAGCCTCCCATATTTGGGGTAGTCTCATGATCCAAATTTATTGAAGTTTGGGGAGTTTTTTAAGGCTGAGACTGATTCTAAGAATAATCTCTCATATTTAAACTTGCTGCGGTGTAGTAAGGAAGCTTTCTTCCAACATATTTTATGGCAGATGTCCAAGGCATGGTCAGCAAGTCCTGAGTGGCTATAACGGTGGAAACAGATATAATTCTTATGTTCAGATATCCTGATATTAGCAGTCCTGCCTGTTTGGCCATAGTAAGACAGTTTACAACTACAATGGACCTGGTAAACTCCAGGTAGTCTAGAGGAAGTGGCTGGTCCTTGGGAGTCCTCGGCTGATTCTATCATTCCCATACCTTTCTCATTCCCTCTCTTCTACTGTTTCTATTCTCTCCTTTTCTATCATTCCCATAACTCTCTCTCACTTCTATTCTGATTTACCTTGCATTCAGCTCTTCCATTTGCCTAACCTCATCTTTCATACTTCTCATCTCATTCCTGAGGCATTCCACAATCTCTTTCAGCTCATCTAGCTCTCTGCAAGTTAGCCACTCTTACTTGCCATTCATCCTCCCAATCATGACCATCTCCGAAAACTTCACAGTTGTTCAAGCCTTCCACATTCCCCACTCTTATTTCTTCATTCATATTTCTCTACTCATTATTCTCGCCTATCACACTACTCGTCTCTTGAAGATCTCCTGCTCCTGACGCAACGAGATTAGATATTGTAGCATCTGTTGTAACTCACTGAATTCCTCCCATTGCCCACATTTTAAGTATATATGCACCCCCCCCCCTCTCACCTGCCACATATCCATCTGCTAGGATTCATACATAAGGTCTTGAAATTTGTTAGGTAAGGATGGAATACAGAGTATACAATTAATGGGAAAATTTTGAAGGATGTAGAAGACATGAGAGATCTGGGAGTGGTGGTGGATAGAAACTTGAAGTTTAGGGGTCACACTGCTAAAATTATTAGTACATCAAAATGGATTATGGTAATGAGGAACTTGACAAGCAGAAGCAAAGAGGCTATGATTCCTTTGGATAAGTTCTTTATTAGGCCACATATGGACTATTTTGTACAGATCTGGTTGCCTGGTTTCCAAGGGAATGAGGATGTCTTAGAGAGAGTGCAGAGGATTCATTAAGTTGGTGTGAGGTATCTAGGATGAATACAAATTGAGGGAATGCAATTTGCAGAGCCTTATGAATAGAAATTGAGATAATTGTTATGTATAAGTTGGTGAGTAGTTGTTACCAGATTAATGTTGAGATTTTTCATTTTGTAGAGGGGAGAAAAGGTTAGATGAAGGCATCCCTGGAAGCATCCTTGAAAGTATGGCTAATGTGGAAACCATGAATGGTTTAAGGTGCAGTTCAATGTTTTTTTTTTTTTTTTTTTTTTTTTTTTTTTTAAGAGTATGAACCTCCTGTGAATGAGCCATTTGACCCCAAGGAGGTCTGATGCTAATAAATAATAATAATTTTTATATATTTTAGAATAGTGCATAAGTTTATTGCTTGATGGTCTTTGGGTTCAGAATATATTCCATTTTTAAATACCAGCATTGTAATATTCATCCTCCATTTGTTGGGGGTAAGGGGGGGGGATCTGTCTTTTGTTAAAAATATGTTTACTTAAATTTCTAATGTTTTCAGTTTCTCTGCCTTCATATTTTAGTAGTTTGTTATAAATTCCAGCTATTATCCTATTTTTCAATTTTAAGGTGACTGAATCTTTCAAATTCTTTTTATTATGGCCAGCTCGTTTTGTAAACAATAAGTGTTGGTACTCATTCTTTGCTAGCAGGAGACATTGAAAATTAATGTAAAAAAGGGAAAAAAAGTACTGATAATAATAACAAATTAAGTATCACTTGATCAACATAGTTGATTAAGCAAAAATTAGCAGCTATCTTAACAGTAGCTATCGTGAAAAATGCAAATTTCATTAAATAACTTATACATTGCTTATGCAAGTAAATGTATACATTTACTTGCATAATTAGTATGCAAGTAAATGTATAAAAAATTAGTGAATATTATAAATTTCTACATGTACTGCACCTGCATGTCACTGTTAATAAATTTTCTTGTATGCCATGCTGTTGTATATCATCCCACAAACAAAACACTGATTATGAACATCTCCATGGAGTCAGAAGACTCATATCTCTCCTTAAGCTCATTCACTGTCAGAGTACTCATAAATACCTGTGGCAGTTCAGTCTAGCTATTCATTACTCTCCAAGCAAGAAAAAAAAAATCTTGCCTTCTAAGTTTTGCTAACTGCAATCAATTTTTACTTGCTATATGCCCTCTGAACTTCAATTCTTTGTTCACCATTGCTCCCAAATCCCTAACCTCGTCAATTTCCTGCAATCCAGTACATCATTGTAATACACAGTTTGTAATCTTTTCATCCCAAAGTGCATAACCTTTCATTTGGCCACCTTAAACTGGCATCCATTATCCTTTTCCCAGACTGCCAATTTATTTAAGTCACCCTTCAGGATCTCTGCATCATCTTTATTAACCGTTGCCCTCCCCAGTTTTGCATTATCAGCAAACAACTGAACATTCTAAGTAGCCATACATGAAGAATAATAAAATTATTTTTTCACCTAGATAGCAATTATCCCTATATCATCCTTGAAGGAGACATCCTTAGCGTGCTCCTGATTGCACATTATGCAGTTCAAAGTTTGAACTTTTTTTTATGTCGTCAGTGTAACACTTGCGTATGGTTTATGGAGTATACATAGATATCTTTTTATCATCCATTCCACTGTTGTTATGTTTCACATCAACAGTTCTATCAAAACTCTGATTTATCTATTCTTTTTATTATGGGCAGACCCTGATTGAATTTGAAGAGTGCGTAACAAGAGTGCAGATTCAAAGCTTCATACACAACCTTTTGATAACAGTAATCCATTCTCTTATCTAAGCTAATAGTATACAATCCAATCCCATATCCTCCAACTTATGCAACAGCGTCATTCAAGACATTATCGTAAAATATGAACAACTTACTCAAACATGACTTTCTCTTTAAACCCATGCTGGTCATTACAAAGAATAGACTCTCTGTCAAACCATTTCTGCATGTAAGCTCTTACCAACTTTTCCAAAATTTTCAGCATCACTCCAGAGATACTGATAAGTTGATAGACACATCAGTCTTTGTACCATCCTTGTGCAATGTGTTACTGGCTGTAACCTTTTACCTGGCTGTATAGTTAGTCTTGGCAGAGGGAAGATTCCACAGGTGTGGAGAGACTCAAATTATACAACCACATCAAAGATTATGGCCAGTTCAGCTGAGCACACTTTTAGCATTTGTGCTGATATTTCATCAGCACAGATACTAAGCATGCATGATACCATTCAATATGAAACTGAATGCTAGGGTAGCATTGAGCTCCATGTGAAATATACCATATTGGTAGCTCCTAACAAAACAGTCACTCATTAAATTGCACAGTCTCTTCTGCATCTGTCCCCTCCATACTATCCACATTCAGTAATTATTTTTCCACATTCATTCTTTCTTTTAGAAACAGAATTCTTTTGTATTGTCTTTAGCTTGTAGAGCCAGTTTCTTTTCATACTCAGATTTAGATTTCTGTACAATCCTTGCAATGCACACAGTATTTCTACCCCACCATCTTTATTCTTGAGAATGTTTTTGCTTAATAAGACTGCATGTCCATTTCACTCATACCCTTTTTATAATAGGCATGCCTTAATTGAACAAATGCTGCTCATCGACTACCCACACGCTTCACATTTGATAGTGTTATTCTTTCACATCCCTGCATTCTGTTACTTGCAGCAGAACAATAATATTCTTTTGGGTTGTCTTTAGATTATGGAGCCAGTATTTTTCTTTTCACATGAAAAGAAAAGTGAACTGGATGTGCAATCTTATTAATTCCTTCCTTATTTATTCTTTGAACTCTAAGGAACACATTCCACTATTTCACCATTTAAGTATTTTTTAAAATGCTTCTCATGCAATGCTGTTATCCTTCACATCTAACAACTGAGACCAAACCTAGTGTTCTCCTCAGTTGGTCATAATGTCCTGCTTATATTTACCATTTTCTGAATGGAACACCAATATATTTAGTTACTTCCCAAGTCAATAGAGCATGATTACTGTCACCAGCCATAGGCAGAAGAGTTACATCTTTAACTGAAGCCACCTCTAACACTATAATCAGGCCTAACACTCTTGTTTCTTGAGTCCCTTCTGTCACATGTTGGAAGCTGTTTCACAACATTTTGGCTTCATTCATCAGATTTCACTGATACCCAAATAATGTTCAGATTATTAAATTCACCCATTATGATGATTACTCATTTAGCACCTATCAGGTTAATTTCACGATGCAGTTCATCATCAATAACAATAACAACTGTACTTGATTTTGATAGACTCCACCTTCCACCATATAGCTTTCAACTCACTGCTACATGGAAAATTATTACTGATATTATAGTCATATCTTTATACTCTAAATGGAATTAAATTATCTGGTATCATTAGCATCACATTTTTTTCTTTCATATCTTGTTTACCTTTCCTAAAAATACTGTGATATATGAAATCATTGTTTGTTGTTTGGAAAAATAAGAATTTAAAAGTTTCAATCATCTTTGCAGAACTTCAAAGCTTTATAGTGAGTTTAAAGAAAGACCATAAAGAAGATGTTGACAGATTGCAGGTGGGTTAATTCAGTAGAAATGTCTCATGCAGTAATAAATTTTGCATCAAATAGTAATATTTATAAACAATATTCATGGTTTACACAAAAATGATGGGATAGGATATTTATGATGGTGATAAAATGAGTCAACATTATTATTTTAAAACTGTTATCATTTCATTATATAGCGTGTATATGTGTGTGTGTGTAATTCCAGAATCTTTCTGTAGAGATTAGTTTGATCTCTGGAAGTGATGCTGGTTGCAAAATAGGCATGCTCTTGATTCAGTAACTAGTTCTGCAATTGGCACATTATATATAGTATATGGAAAATTCCTGTGCCAAATCTATTTGTATTTGAAAATTGTTAACTGAATATTTACATACTGCTCAGCCAGGAGTCATTTGACATGTTAACCCATTGAAGTATTGGTTAACTGAAGATTTGATTATTTGAGAGCCAGACAATTGAGAGAACACTATATTTTAGTAGCGTTATTGAATCTATAGAGAAAATAAGTCCCCAAAGAGGATCATCATCATCATCAAATTCCTGACATATATCTTCAAGGGGTGTACAGGATATGATAGTACTACATGAAAAAAAAAAATACATCATTACTAACTTCCTATCTACAATTTTCCTCCAAATCAGTCTGTTACTTGTCAAGACTCCAACATTATCAGATCTTATATTTCTATCTTCTTTTTACCATATCAATCCACCTATATCTTGGTCTTCCTCTGGGTCTTTTTCCTGCCAGCTTGGCAGAGAACACTTGTTTTGTTAGTTTTTCCTCTCCCATTCTGTTTAAATGACCATACCATCTGAGATTAGCACTGCTAACACATTCCTGGATGGTAATAGTATCAAGATCTTTCCTAATATCCTTGTTTTTAATATGATATTGCCATTGATGCCATCTCTTCACGTCCCAGTTCTTTCTCAGGACTCTCATATCTGTGGTCTCTAGTGTTTGGTCAAGTGTTTTACTTCTAACCCAGCTCTCAGATCTGATCTGATCTGATTTTCCCCTTTTCAGTTGTTTCCGACCGTAGGTGACTTTGTAGGCATTGCCCACAAAGTATTCTTGGTGAGATTTTTACAGGGTAGTTCACCATTGCTTTCCCCAATCCCCCAATTTTATCCGGGCTCGGGACTGGCATATGGCTGGGACATATTCATGGCTGTAATCCATGTATGTGTTTGTTCTGGGGGGATGAACCCCCCCCCCCCCCAAAAAAAAAAAAAAACAGTTATTCAATTTAGTCAGGGAATCTTGCAGACTTGTAGCAGATTTAATTAGAAGTATAACATCATCCACATAAAGCAAAGAGCTGATATATACATCTATAATTTTGATATCAGGTTTAATACCACTTGCATTCATAATGTGATCTGTATAGATAATGAATAACAGAGGGGATAATGTACATTCCTATCTGATACCAGATTTAACATTAAACCATCTTCCTGTACTTCATTCAGTTCTAACTGTTTACTTACAACTCAAATAAAGACTAAGTATTGCTTGATACAATGTTCCATTAATACCATATAACTTTAGTGTTTGGAATAGCTTCTCTCTTGGCACCTTGTTATATGCCTTTTCCAGATCTACAAGACTTAAATATACTTTGTTATATTCCCA
Organism: Typopeltis vanoorti; assembly: GCF_054136105.1. Classification (NCBI taxonomy): domain Eukaryota; kingdom Metazoa; phylum Arthropoda; class Arachnida; order Uropygi; family Thelyphonidae; genus Typopeltis; species Typopeltis vanoorti. The sequence continues at coordinate 61,915,236 of NC_143559.1, forward strand.
TGATTTCTCAACAATTTGTCATAAAGTGAAAATCTGATCCTGACAGCCTCTATTTGGCCTGAATCCAGCTTGTTCACTAAGCTTCTCTTCAACAATCCTTTTCAACCATTTCTCAAGTATACTTGCATAAATCTTACCAGAAACACTCAATAGAGAATTACCTCTGTAATTCTCACATTCAGTTTTATTATTATTATTACCCCAAGACCCCCATGAAGTCAAAGACTTATCTAGGAGGTCTTTTTATCATACACACAGCTCATCATACCATGCCTTAAACACTCTCAAATTCTCTGAGGCATTCCAATCATTCACAACTTTGCATGCAAAAAACCTGCTTCTCACTCCCCTGCTCACACCCTCTTTATACAGTTTCCAGGAATGACATCTGGTTCTCTCCTGATCTCCCACTATTTTCTGTAGAACCTCTCCAACATTGATCCTATAACAACCCCTTACTAACATGTAGGCCTCTATCATATCTTCCCTCTTCCTCCTATCCACTAGACTCTAAATTGCATCTTCTCAATCTTTTCTCATATTTGACATTCCAGAGGTCAGAAACTACCTTAGTAAGTTGTCTCTGGACCCTTTCCAATATCTCTTCATCCGTTTGAAAACCAGGTGGCCAAATCTGGGCACAGTAGTTCTTGTGTGGCCTAATCAAAGCCTTATACAGTGGAACAAGAATCTCCCTACTCCTACAAGTCAGTGTCCTTCACATATCATTCCCAGAAGTCTTTGTGTTGTCTTCACAATCTTGACAATGTGTCCCCTAAATTTCAGATCTTTATCCATCACCCCAAGATCTCTTAGTTCCTCCACCTCTGTCAATATATCCCCACCAAGCATAAATTCTACATCTCATCTTTATTTCCCAAATTTTAAAACCTTACATTTTGCAACATTGAAATCACATCCCCATTCCTGTGCCCAATCACTCAATTTATTCAAGTCTTCCTATAAGGCCACAACATCTTCACTGCTCTTCATAATTCATCCCAACTTTGCATCATCTGCAAACAACTGAATATCTCCATCTAAATCTTTTCCTATATCATTAACGTACAAGTTAAACAGTAATGGTCCTAAAACAGACCCCTGAGGTACACCACTAGTGACTTTCCTTTTCCAGGATATTGCTCCCCCATACACAACTTACTGATACCTATCAGATAGCCAATCTCTGATCAATGCACTAATCTAATGTCCAACCCCATCCGCTCTAGTTTGACTATCAATTTATCATGCGGTAATCTATCAAAAGCCTTTGCGAAATCCAAGTATATCACTGTGTATCCTTCTCCGCTGTCCAAGGAAGCAATCACTTTATTGTAATAAGTAAGTAGATTACTAAAACATGACTTCTCTTTAGCAAATCCATGCTGTCCATCAAAGATAATACCATTGTTGTCAACCCATTTCTGGATCCTGGGTCTCACAAGCTTCTCCAACAACTTAACCACAACACCTGACACACACAGATAGCCCTATGATTTGATACTTGAGTTCTATCATCTCCCTTATGAAGCAGCACAATCTTGCCCTCCTTCCACTCCTTAGGAACTTGACCAAGTGCAACATTCATATTAAAAAAATATGTCAAGGCAGATGTCAACTCCCTGGCACATTCCTTCAGAATATGTGGTGATATATTATCAAGTCCCACAGCCTTATTAACATCAGGTTTGCTCAGTTCCCCTCACACCTCTTGCTCACTTACGGTCAGTCTCTCCTCCCCATCATCGACTGCTCACAATCTCTCCATGAAGTCACATTCACAAGAATGAAAGATCATTATGAACTGCTCATTAAGTATCTCCACAATATTTTCTGCAACCACTGTCCTTATGCCATTTTCTCCAATCAGTGTCATCCTTCCATAATCATTCTTTTTTTTGCTGGCTACATATCAAAAGAACTCCGTAAGATGCTTTTTGGCTTCATTAGCTAACTGCTGCTCATACCTCACTTTTGCTACCTTTACCAACCAAGTAACCCTTGTTTGGTCTTTATAATCTTCATGGAATTGGTTATTACCACTTCTCTTATGCTGCCTCCATAATGCCCTTTTTCTCTTTATCACATACTTAATTTCCTCATTCATCCATTTCACATCTACTTCATTTAACCTTCTGACCCTTTCAATACATTTAGACATTGCTTCTACTAGATAATTCTTGAATGTCCCCGGAAGCTGCATTGATCTTTTTTCCAGCTAACTCCTCATTCCATGCTACACCTGCAAGCTGTCTCCTGAGCTCTTCATAATCACCACCCATGTAGTTCTACATATACCTTTTTCTCACAGAGGTCCTCATACTGCTGGCAACCACCCAGGTAATCAAATCACTTCATGGTCACTCTCACCAATTTTATTTCCCTTTTTATATATGGGTACTATGAAAGCTCTACTCCAATCATCTGGAATTTGTCTCTCTGTCCAAGCCTTCTGAACTATGCAGTGCAGCCACTGTAAGACTTTTATAACTCCATACTTGAGTATTTCTGGTCAAATATCATCTACTCCACATTTCAGGCTTTGGATAGCTTTTTCTACTTCAAGTATGGATATGTATTCCTGACTGCATGTCTGGTCAGTATTTTTTACCACTGTGCTGTCACTGATTGTTTCATTTAGCAAGAAGTAATTACTCCATACACAAGTATATCTTTTTCTCCAGTTTTCATGTAACCTTTACGATCTCTAATTCCTTTTACAGCACTCTTTCCTCCATTTCTGAGCTTCTTCACAACCTCTAGAATATTTTGCCACCTTCTAGATATTTATTTTCTATGTTCTTACCAAAGTTTTCCCATGACTTTTGTTTAGCTAGTTTTACACAGCGTTTAGCTTTCTTACATTTGCCTTTGTATTCTCTAAGAGTACAAGCTGACTTATTTCCTAGGAACTTTTGATATGCTTTCTTCTTTTCCTTCACTGCCTCTTTAACTTCCTGTGTCCACCATGGAGTTCTGATTTTTCTATCCTTGCAGACAACCTCACCACATGCTTCTCTGGCTGAATCAATCAGTGTTATCTTCAGGACTTGCCACTGAATCTCCAAGGTTTGGTTCCTGTTTTCAAACTCTTTCATTTTTTCTTCAATAATGTTTGTGTATTTTAGTCTACAGTTCACATCTGAGAGCTGCTCAACTTTTATTCGCTTTAAAACTTTCTTACATGTTATTCTTTTCCATGTGAAATTCAGTTTTATCCTGCTCAAGATTAAATGGTGATCACTTCCAATTTCAAATCCTCTGTGTCCTGCACCAGGGAGAAAACATCACTATCAACAATAACATGAGACTTTGAGAGTCAATGAGAAGTCAATGTCAAAAAGTCAATGAGACTTTTCTTATTCCATGCTTTTTCTCTGCATGTCCTGAGCAGATATCCAACATGCCAACAGGTATTTGCCATTATTATTAGCTTTGCTCTTTTCTCCAAGTTTTCGGAATATATTTCTGTATGTCTGACAATCATTTCCTACTCTGCAATTTAGATCCCCAACAAGGACTAACATTTCGTTTTTCATTGTGTCAGGTGCTTTCTCTAAAGCCTCAAAAGATTCCTCCAATTCTCTCTTAGTAGAACCTTCTGTTGGACCATAGGCACAAATAAGTCTCATTGTCCAGTTCCCCATTCTCATATTTGCTCATACCACTCTACTTGAAATTGCGTGCCATTCAAGAAGATTAGCCTCGTATTTAGTGTTGAATACTATGGCTACCTCCTTCTTTTCCCTGATTGTCATTGCCTGAATACAAAATTTTGTATTTATTGCTCAGAAAGATCTAACTAGTTTTGTCTTTTTTTGTTTCAGTCACCCCTATTATGTCGATCTGGTACTTACCCAAAGAGGATTTGTTAGGATCAGGAAAGTGACCCCGTATTTCATAATTATCATTGTGCACCATTTTAACCTCCCAAGCATCCATAACAAAATAACTGTCACATTTTTTAATATTACCAAGATATAGAGGCAAAATTTTGAAGAGAATGATATTTTTAAGATGATATAGGTATGAAGTGTAGGACACCTTCACTGTCAGGTGTTAATACTCATATCATAGCCAATTGGTTTACCACCCAAGGAGATTAAAATTTTATATAATAATTGAACACCATATTTGTTATATCTGCTGTACAGTATTTACAGATAAATATAATAACAAGCTCAAGAGTAATGTTTCAAAGCTGGAACTAAACATTTTTCATATGTAACTGCTGGACTTCAGTAGTGGCTCTTAGAACATCATTATAATGAACAAGAAGTTATATTTTGGTTTTAATTCCTTACCCAAGTGTAAGCAAAGTTCGCACACAAGGTATCTTCACAATTAGGTTCTTTTGTATATAGGGTTATGATTTCCCATCAGTTGCCTTAATATTCCATAATGTGCAGCACACTTCCTTTCAAATGTATGTTGCTATGCATTATGGAATGGTCATAACAAAGAACAATTTTGATCTTTATTGTAGTCTCATCATTGGGAATTAGATATTATTATTTTCCTGATCCCCATGGAGTTTAAGACTCATCACAGGTGATCAACACTAATGAACACAAACTCTATCATACCACTCCTTAAAATCATCCACAACCTGCACATTCACTGCCTGCTCAGGCAATGCACTCCATGCAAAAAACTTATTTCTTATTCTTTTACTCACCATCTCCTTTTGCAGCTTCCAGGGATGGCTTCTTGTCCTAGTTCCTTTCCCTTCATTCTACCATATGAAAAATCTCCTCAGTATTAATACAATAATAACCCTTCAACTGCCTAAATATCTTGATCATAACCCTCCCCCCTTCCCTTTGTCTTCTATCCACTAAACTCTGCAGTTTGCCTGTCCCCAGTATATCCTCATAATGTTATACAGTCCTGACATTATTTTTTTTTCCATCTCTGTATCCTCTCCATGTTTATTTCATCACCTTCAAATCCCAGTGACCATATCTGAGCACAGAAATCCAGGTGTGGTCTGATCAAAACTTTATACAATGGGACCAGCACACTTTTATCCCTCATGGTCAGTGTTCTCCTCAACATTGTTGCATTTCTGTGAGATGTCTTCACAATCTTTGCAATGTGTCTCTGGAACTTTAAATCTCTATTCACAATCATCTCAAGATCTCTTGCTTCCTCCACTTCTTCCAGTATAACTCTACCAGGTGAGCATGAAGCATCACTTCTGTGGATCCCAAATTTTAAAACTTTACATTTAGCTGCATTAAATTGACATCCCCATGCCTCTGCCCACCATTCTAGTTTATTCAAATCCTCTTGAAGAGCCAAAACATCAGTACTATTACTAATAACCCTCCTAAGCTTCACATCATCTCCTTGTCCTGTGACAATATCATTGACATAAACATCGAACAGCAATGGTCCCAGGACTGAACCCTGTGGAACTCCACTTGTAACCTTCCTGCACCCTGATACTACTACTACTACCCCATATACAATTCTCTGATATCTATCAGAGAGCCAATCACCAATCCAATCCTCCAACCTGATATCCAAACCCATATAATGTAACTTAAAAATCAGTTGCATGTGCACCCTGTCAAATTCCTTGGAAAAATCCAAAAAAAATGGCAGCGTATGCCTTACCTTCATCCACTGTTCTTGTTACTCTATTGTAAAAGATAACCAGATTACTAAAACAAGACAGCCCTCTAACAAATCCATGCTAGCCTGCATAAATAATAATATCCTCATCTGCCCAATTCTGTATATGAGTTCTTACTACTTTCTCCAAAATCTTAACAACTACAGAAGAAATACAAACAGTTTGATACCTCCATTCTACCATCACCCTTGTGCAATGATACTATCTTATCCTCTTTCCACTCTTTAGGAACCTGCTCCATTAGAAGACTTTCATTAAACAGCCAAGTTAATTATTTTAACTTGGCTGTTTCTGTACATTCCCTTAAAACACCTGGTGAAATTCCATCTAATCCCCCTACCTTATTGACATTTAGTGTACTTGGTATTTGGAATACATCCTCTTCATTCACTTCTGACACTTCACCACTCATTATCTTTCTAGGAATAAAGCCTGCAGTACCAGAATGGAACATTCTAATAAAGAAATCATTAAATAGCTTAACTATGTCATTTGCTTTGGTCACCTGACTCCCATCTCCACCCAGTAACATAATCTTTACACTATAATTTTTCCTTCTACTCACCATATGGCGAAAAACCTCCTTGAATTGTAGTACCAGTCTCCTCTTATGTTCTAATTTTTCTCTTCTTACAATACTAGCCACTTTCTTAGCCTGAGCCTTATGTTCCTCATGCAAGTGCTCTCCACCTCTCTCTTTATATGCCTTTCATAATCTCTTTTTCTTTTGCAATTCCTTTTTTATTCCTTTTGTCATCCATTTGACTCCAAATTGCTTTATCTTCTTCACTCAAGGTATGCAATCTGTCATTGCTGTCAACAGTTTTTTTTTTTCTTAAGTATCTCCCATTCACTAACAACTCCTCTTCCTTTACATTCTTTTATCCATAGTACTGCTATAAGCTGGTTTCTCAGTATATGATAGTCACCTGCCTTATAATTCCACATAACTTCCTTCTGTTTTGATACCTCCTCATGCCTTTTCATCCTCCAAGTCAAGACTACACGATCACTTTTACCAATTGGGGCAAGTATGTCATCTCAGCCGATTCTCTGATGCTATGACAAAATCCAGAACACTCATTCCTCATGTTCCCTCCACTACATGCTGCCTAAGACAGTTGTCCCTTAAGAAATCCAAAATTTCAGTTCCTTATTATTACTGAATACTGTCTCCTCTGCTCAGTTTATATCACTATAGTTGAAGTATACCCCCTATAATGATCACTTGTCTATATATGAGGGGGGGTGGCTGAAAAGTTTTGATAATCTCCATGAATGAATTGAGGTAGAACCATTTAACTTACACATTATTCTACATATATCCCCATGAAGTGTTATACACTTGTTACAATGTTGCTGCTGCTGCATCATTTGCAGTTGTTTGAGGAAAAAAGTCCCTTGTTGCACAAACCATCATTTTTGTTCTAGGTATTCATCAGAACTTTTCAGCTTCCTCCCCTCATATATTGCCCACCTATATATATATATATATATATATATATATATATATATAACCTCAGTACAGGTCCTTATAAGGACTGGCTTAAAGGGGCGAAGCAAGAATGCTTTTCATCTTCCCCGTTATCTGTAGAGGACAGTGTATGGATAAGGTGTTATTGAGCTATTAAAGCTCTGATCATGGCAGGAGGGTAACAGCAATAGCCGAGCCTCAGTTAGAACTTCATTGGCTATAGCATTGCCATCCATTACCCTCCAAGGGTATTGGATTAAATGAATCAATCACCGCATCTCACGGTCGATTGAACAATCCTGACCCTCAGTACAGGTTAAATCAATACAGAATTCATATATTTTTTATATACAAGTGGTAAAAGGGTGTTTCAACACATTGTTAAACTACTCTGGATAAGAGATTGTTGTAAAAAAAAAGTCTTTTTCATTGGTTACAAAGTAAATTATCACAGATAAGAAATTATATTCTAGTTAATGTGAAGTCAGCCCCTAAGTACAATAACCTTGTCATGAAGTTACAACTTTGTTTGCTTATGCTTGGGTAAGGGATTAAACAGGAAGATAATTTCTTGTATATTATAATTTATTTTGTCATCATCATCATACGTATCAAGGATTTAGGCCTAGCATGGCCTGTTCCGGCCTTAGAAGTCATCGTTGAATCGTTTAAGAGGACGTCCTGGTTTCCTTTTTCCTAATGGCTTGTACTTTAAGGCTTGTTTTGGTAATCTTTCTATTTTCATTCTTTGAACGTGTTCCATCCATTTATGTTTATATTTTTTAATTTTTTCTATTACTAGTTCTTGGTTTAATTCTTTCATAATATCTTCGTTTCTTTTGTGATCAAATAGGGTATACTTTGCAGTTTTTCTCATAAACTTCATTTCTGCTGTTGTTAATCTTTGTTTGTCTTTTTGTTTTATTGTCCAGATTTCGCTTCCATACATTAAGACCGGTAAGGCTAATGTATTGTATACTTTTAGCCTGGTTTGTTTTTGAACTAGGTTTGGTTTAAATATAGAGTTAATTACACCTGTTATTTTTAAATATTTTGCAATTTTCACGTTTTTACGTTATTTTTACGTTTTTATGTTATCTTTTTCATTTTCATATGTGATCATACATCCTAGGTAGTTAAATGAATTCACCTGTTCTAAGATCTTGTTATCTATTACTATTTTAGTTCTTGCTGGATCTTGTCCTTTAAAGGCCATGGTTTTTGATTTTTCTGTTGATATTATCATACCATAATCTTTGGATATCTCATTTAGATTTAAAATAGCTTTCTGCAAGTTATCTTCAGAATTTGTAATTATTATTTGGTCATCTGCAAAGAGGAGTGTGTTTAAGTTAACTGTAGGTGAAAGTTTAATTCCTTGGTGTAAATTTTTACTCCATTTTATTATTATTTCATTTAAGTAGATATTAAAAAGAGTTGCTGAGAGGGGACATCCCTGTCGGACCCCTTGGTTTATCTCTCTTGTATATGATAGCTCGTGATTTAATCTTATTTGTATTTGATTATTTTCATATATACTTGTGATAGCTTTTAGGATATTATTTGGTATTTGTCTTTCTTTTAATATGTTAAATAATATGTTTCTTTTAACTTTGTCAAATGCTTTTTCAAAGTCAATAAATGCAATATGTGTTTCCAAATTATATTCTTTTCTTTTCTCTACTATTAATTTTAGGCAAAAGGCTGGGTCTATACATGATCGTCCTTTTCTAAATCCATTCTGTACCTCTAGAATAAAGTTTTCGGAATATTTCATTAGTTTGTTATTTAAGATTCTGCTATATATTTTGTAACAGGAATTTAGTATACTGATACCTCTATAGTTTTTAGGGTCATCTCTATTACCTTTCTTAAAGATAGGAATCACAATTGCTTTTTTCCATTCTATTGGGGGGATACCAGTTGAGTAAATTTTATTTAAAAATAGTAAGAATCTTTTTTTGAATCTTGTTCCTGCATATTTATATAGTTCTGAACCTAGCTTATCTTCTCCAGGTGATTTTCCGTTTCTTGTTTCTTTCAGGCTGATTTCTAATTCTTCTTCAGTTATTTCCTTTTCATTTTCGTTAATTGTTTGTCAGTTGTCTTTTTTAAAATATTTGTCTGTCCACAGTTCTGTGTAGTAATTTAGAAATTCTTCTAATTTTAATTCAGTGTTCAATTTTATGTTTTCTTTGGTATCTGCATTTAGGTGTTTCAAAATCTTATATACATTGGGTCTTATTTTATATAAATCATGTTCTAAATTAGAAACAAATTTATTCCATGATTCTCTGTCTTTTTCTGACTTCTCTTTTAGCTATGGCTCTTATTCTTTTATATTCTATTTCATCTTCTAATCTTTTACTGCTTAACCATTTGTGATAGGCTTCTTTTTTCTGTTTAATTATTTCTTCGATTGTATCATCCCAGATCTTCAGTTTTTTCTTTTATTGAATTTTTTGGTCTTTCCTAAGCTTTCATTTGCTGCTGCATTTAGTATCGTTTTTATATTAAGCCATTCTATTTCTATTTCTTAATTTTGTTTTATTTTATCTAGATATTGGTTAATTCTTTGTTCATATAGCCATTGTACATTTGTGTCATTCAATAGTCTAGTTTTATAAACAAATGTTTCAATTTTTCTTTCTGTTCTTGTTATTTGTAGCCATTTAGGTGGTAATCTTAATTTTATTTTAACAAGGAAGTGGTCACTGCTTATTTCATATCCTCTGTGAACTCTAACATCTAGTGAAAATTTTGATGTCTTTTCATTTAATATGAAGTAATCTAATATTGATTTCCATCTCCTCTTGCTGCCCAAGTATATTTATGTATGTCTTTATGTTTATAGAAGGAATTCATTATTTTTAGGTTATTATAAACTACAAAGTCAATCAATTTTTTACCATTTCTGTTTAGAGTGTGTTCTCCACGTATTCCTATATTATTATTAATTTTCGTGTTTCCATTTCTTGCATTTAAGTCTCCTGCTAAAATTATGTAGTCATTTTTATTTATTTTATTATATATGTTTTGTAGCTGATTATAAAAATCAATATTATCCTGTTCTCTTCCTTCTTCTGGGGCATATAAACCAATTATTGTTAAATAGCCTCTATCTATTTTTATTCTAGCTTCTATTATTCTTTCATTCCATAATTTATAATGTTTTAACTGTTTTGAAAGGGAGTTATGTATCCAAATCATGACTCCTGCTTGTGCTCTTTGGTCTCTGTCGACTCCACTGTATATCACATTAAAATTTTCATTTCTCTCATAGTTCCTTTTAATTTCTTTTTTGTTTCAGTGATTACTGCTATTTTAAAATTTCTTTCATTTAGTAATTGAAATTCTAATTCTATTTCTTTATATGCTATTCCTCTTACATTCCAGTTTGCTATGTGTATTATATTTTGTCGTTTCTATTTTCGTTTTCCCGTTTCCATTCCAGGGTCGTTTCCCATAGATTCAATCCGATTATCTTTTTAAGTAAAAAAAGTAAAAAAGAACTTTCTACAACAAATGATCATATTTACTAGGTATCCTCTTTCAAGATCATAGGCACTTTTTTTTTTTGCTTCAGTTTTATTCACATGGTATCTTGTGCATGTGCCTATTCTGTCATTTTGTGCCATGAAGATGCTATTTTAACTTCAGCAAAATTCAGTGTATTGTCATCAGGTATACAGAATACTATGATAGTACTAACATGATTAAGCTTATGTTATTGTTAATCTCCAATCAACAATTAGTCTATCACTTATCAGCACTCCAATACTGTCATATCTTATATTTCTTTCTTCCAGGCTGCTTCAGATTGCATCAATCCATCTAGATTTTGGTTTTTCCCTGGGTACTTTTCATGCTATTCTGGCATGAAATCACACTCCTCTTTTGCTAAGCTTTCCTATTCCATTCTGTTTAAGTGATCATACTACCTGAATTTAGCTCTGTTCACACATTTTTGAATGTTAGCAATGTTAAGTTCCTTCCCATCATTATTTTAATGATTCTCCCATTCATGGTCATCTGTTCACTCCCTTAATTTTTCTTTGATCTCTCATATCTGTGGTCTCCAGAATTTTGTCAAGTGTAATATATAATGAGGATATTAAATATCCATCATCATTTTAAAACCAAATGGATGAGACAATGTTTTGAATTTTACCAGAGAGTTTATAATAATTTGAAACATTTTTCATTTGTTTTTTTTTAAAGTGATGATGGATATTTAATATCTTCATTATATATTATTAATCTTGCCAAATTGAAGCTTTCCAAGGTCTGTATTTTGGTATTATACTTATGCACTTACAAAACCTTTTTTACTCTCCTGCTGTTCCACATCACTTCTTACTTGCTCAGATCCATTCTCTGCACTCATTACTCTCCTTTCCAGAAGCAGCCTCTCCAGATGACCCCCACAAACCCATTCAAGTGCAGTCTATCACTCTTTTACAGTTCTGTTCATCTGTTAAACTCATCCCGCACATTCACGAACTTTACTCCTTTCTCTTCACACATTTCCACTAATATATCATTCATAATCCTTGCTCTCCACCTAAACTCATCACTGTCATATCTGGGCAACACACTGATTATCTTTCATATTACTATTATGTTTTATTCTTCTCAACATCCTCCTGCTATCTTGTCTTACATTCTCCTTGTTTCTAAACATGCCCTTTGTTCCTGCTATCTATCCATTCACTCTGCTCATTCTACCTGCTGGAAAGCAAACCTTGTCAATATAATGGAAATCAATTTGACACTTAATTCAGAAAGCTGAAATTCGTTTCAACAATAAAATCAAAAATAATTTACTGTTAGACTCATTTATTATTAATTTGTTATTATTGAAACATTAGATAAATTTAGAAACACTATATATAGTTTTAGGAATCACTCTCCATCATATTCTAGTTAGCATATTTTTAATTTTAAAGTCTTATGTTTATATGTAATTCAGAAAGTTTTCTTTATGTTATTCTCCTTTGGTGGTGTACAAATAGGTTATTTAGTTATTTATTTTTTTTAAAAACATTCTCATGAGAAACAGTTTTAATCCACCCAGAGAATGTAGAAGATTTATAATATGTATATATAATATAAATATCTTTTACTTGTTTTCCTGTGGTGGAATGTGGTTAAGAAGTTATCATTTTGGGATCAAGTATTAATTTAAATTTATTGACATGATGAATGTTTTGTATTCTTGTTCTAAATACTTTCTTATTGGAATATATATGTAAACATAAATACTTCTAGAAATGATTGATATTGTTAAGCAGATTTATTCATTTTAACAGAAAGAAAAAGAACTGGCACTCTTTCATATGAGAGGAGAGCAGGCAGCTAAACTTAATGATTATGAAGATAGAGTTGCTAGATTGGAACGAGAAGTTGACAAATACCAGACATTGGCAGCAATAGAAGAGCTAACAAGAAAGGCCAAGCGTGACTTGGATTCTAGTCCTACATCTCCTGAATATGAAATTGCTCCACTTCCTGTTACAACTGCATCAGTTTATACTCAGGCAGGTGGCATCCTATGTATACAATCAACATTTGCACAAACATGTGATACAAAACCTATAATGAAGAGCATTGGAATACAGGCATTTACTATAACTGTTACAGAAAAAGCATCCTCTCCAGTGAAATCTTTGTTAGTAGCTGCAGTAGGTAGTCCATTAACTCCTTCCCCTCCTCCTCCTCCTCCTCCACCACCACCTCCTCCAACAGCACAATTAAGTGATATTTCTCCATTTCCTCCACCTCCATCACCAGGAAGTATTTCTATCCCTCCTCCTCCTCCTCCTCCTCCCCCACCACCACTTTCTGCAAGTGTTCCTCCACCTCCACCACTCCCAGGTACTGGCTTCCCTCCTCCTCCTCCTCCTCCTCCACCACCACCACCTCTCCCAGGTGTTAGTATTCCTCCACCACCTCCTCCTTTACCAGGAGCTGGCATTCCTCCACCTCCTCCACCACCAGGAATGGGTATGCCACCATTACCACCTCCCCCTCCTGGATCTCTTCCTCCACCAGGACCAGCACCATTACCACCACCTCCAGCTGGGGGATGGTATGGAGCTTATTCTGTAGGTAAGAATGTACTGTTAATGTTGTTTGAATGCCTGCTGATATAAATTATTTTTGCAACTTTGATGATGTTATAAAAAAGTATTAAAGGATAATTTCATATGCATGAACTTTTCACCATTATCCATTTCTACAAATTTATACCACAATCTTCAAATTTCTGACATGTACCCTTAGGGGAGATATAAAGGATATTATGATAGCACTGCATGAAAAAATTACATCATTACTACATTGCCTATTGACAATTTTTTTTCCAAATTAATCTCTTATCTTTCATGACTCCAGTATTATCACGTCTTAGATTTCTGTCTTCTGAGACACCTTTTACTGTATCAATCCACCTAGATCTCAGTCTTCCTCTTGGTCTTTTTTGCTGCCATCCTGGCAAAGAAACTTGTTTTGCTGACTTTTTCTCTCCCATTCTGTTTAAGTGACGCCTGAAATTAGCTCTACTAATACATTCATGAATGCTAACAATGTCAAATTTTTTCCTAATATCCTCATTTTTAATATGATATTGCCATTGATGCCATCTGTTCACTTCCCTAATCTTTCTCAGAACATTTTGTAGTCTCCAGTCTTTGATCAAGATTTTTATTTCTGACCCAGCTTTCAGATCCATAAGATAAAATTGGTTTGAACACTATCTTGTATACAACTAGTTTAGTGTTTTGACTAATTTCTAATCTATATTTTGACTAATTGACTAATTGATATAGATTTATTCAGTTGACTTCTTACCATACCAGCTTTGATAATTCTGTTGTCTATTTCCAAATTTAATTTACCATCTTCACTAAAAATTTGTGCCTAAATTGTGAAATGTTGTACTTGTTCTATGTGTTCTCCATTCAGGGTTGATGTTTTCAATATTTCTGCCTGTTTTCATTATGTTTGTTATTTTATTGCTGATTTTCATACCAGATTTATTACAGCAGTTATTCAACTTAGTCAGGGCATCCTGTAGACTTTTACACGTATAATATCTGCATAAAGTAAAGAGCTGAGATTAACATCTCCAATTCTGATATCAGGTTCAATACCACTTTCCTTCATAATGAGATCCATATAGATGATGAATAACAGTGAAGATAATGTGCATCCTTGTTTCGCACCTGATTTAACATCAAACCATCTTCCTGTACCTCCTTCAGTTTTAACTGCTTACTTACAACTCACATATAGACTAAGTATTGCTTTTTATAACATTCCATTTACACCATATAACTCTAGTATTTTGAACAGCTTTTCTCTTGGCACCTTGTCTATGCCTTTTCCAGATTTACAAAACTTAAATACATATCCCTATTATATTCTCATTATTTGTCAACTGTCTGTCTTAAAATGAAAATCAGATCTTGACAACCTCTATTTGGCTTGAACCTTGGTTTTTCTTTTACAAGCTTTCCTTTGAAAATTTTTCTCAGCCATTTCTCAAGTATACTTGCCTAAATCTTGCCAGGAACAATCACTAAGAGGATTCCTCTGTGATTTTCACATTCAGTTTTTATTTCCCTTTTTTTTGGTTACTATGAGAGGTCTAATCCAATCATCCGGAATTCAACCCTCTGAAATTTATATAATGTTTTACATATTGTTATTATCGTTATGCAGAAAGAAATTTTAATACTTTATTTATTATAGTTCAATCTGTTTTTAAATTCAAATATTATTAGTAAAAATTCAGATAGTAGTTTAAAAAAAAAATTAATATAATGTAACAAACACAAAACATTTTTATTTTACAAAGTTTTATTTGCTAACCTGTAATACATTTTGTATCATGTTTTTTGATTTTTTATTATATATTTTTTTTTATAACATAGTCCAGAAACCCTTCTTTATAGACCAAACATGGAACTTTTTCAAGCTATTTCAGGCCTTCAATAATCAGGGCAGTGGTCTCACAGCAGACGATGAAATTCATCTCTTACCTAAAGACAGTTGCAAACATACATACCCATGTGGAATTCGAACCCCCAGCCAGTTGGTTGGAGAGCGTACGCTAGCTACTTGACCAATCAGTCTGGTGATAAATGGTATTTTCTTGCAACTTCATGTTGCTGTTTCAGTTTCTTGTATAGTAATAATAGTGACTAATTCTGTGAAAATTCAGTGAGCTGACTGAAGGAATTAGCATAGTTTCTCAAAGGATTTAGGTACCATTCAGATTGTCATGACCTCTTTCTTACACATTGATGCATAATGTTACAATTCAATATTGTTATTAGACACTTCTGTGGAACCATAGATTCATCATGTAGGCTCACATTAGTGAGCCTTCATGATGAATCAGTGAAAACAGAAATAGTTTTCACACAAGATTGGTGTGAAAACTATTTCTGTATCGTTTTAACTACTATAGCTGAGATATTCTGAAGAGATAGATACCAGTGTTACATAAATATAATCATCACACTACTTTTAAATTAGGCATAATTTAAATCGCACTTATCCATGCTTCTGAGAACAATTCTGTATGTTAACACATCCAGAAATGTGTAATATGCCTGCAATTAGCCTATTTTGGGCAGACAGGAAGAAATGCCACTTTATGCAGGATGAAATGGAAGAAACTATACTTAGTCTGTCTCTCAGACTCGTAATGGCTTCTCTTTTTGAAGTCAGAATTGATAATGAGGCACTCTTCCTGAACATCATCAAGCATAGCTGCATTAATTCACTTAAAAAGTTTGGACACATTAAAAAAATTCAAGTTTTTTTACACTACAATATGACATGTTTCCACAACTGTTCAATTATAGTTCATTATAATTATATGACAAGTATTTTTCTTGCTCTGGCAATACTTGCTTGAAATCCAGTGAATTATCAGCAGCTTAATATGCTATTTTTATTCTTGCACCACGTAAGAGCAAAATTTGAAGAATTAGATCATCCTAGAAGGGTAGCCTTGTTCTATAATTTTTTTAATTTGTTTTGTTTATTTATTTAATCTTATGGCAAAAGCAGCTACAGGTCAATGTCCAGATCAAAGAAAGACAATCCAGGACCTCATCTGTCACCTCATGGATGTCCTGAAGGCCACCACAATGAAATTGATGCCTTGGGCAGTCATTCACAATATGAGCGATCTTCTGGGGAACAGTCACAATAAGTTTGTTTAGTAAAGTCTTCCCCGTGAAGGATAATGATTCTTCTTTTTAGAGGGACCTGTGGCATAGTATAATTATTAAAAACAACAAGTAAGTCCACAGTAATAAAAAAAAAAAAAAAGAAGACTTTACTAAACAAACAGGAAGACTAGGAAAACTATCTGCTTTACAAGGTAAACTTCGAGCATGGATTTCCTTCCTCAAAAAATGTCATGATACGCAAGTTATTCCTACATTTGCTAGGTTTAAAGAAACAATTCGGTCTCCTGGAGCCCACTCTATTTATATTCGTGCAAGTTTCTCCTTAATTCGTAACCAACTTCATACTGCCAAAAAAGAATTAGCTTCTAATATCAAGTCTATTTCGGATCTCGAAGAAGAAATTTCAACTGTTCTTAATGATGAATATTGTTACAATATTACAATGAACAATATTACTAAATATTGTTCTTCGCTTATCAAAGCAATCTGTTACTCATTCTTACGAAAGAAATTTTCACCGACTTATGAAAAAATATAATTCTTTATATCACAGACAAAAGAAAAACTTAACCTCTGACATCACTTCTAATAAAAAATGGATTATTAACTCCGATCGCTCTTTATCCGACGCCGAGTGCAGTGCTTTGGCAAAAGGCCTTGATTTTGCAGTTATTCCTACACGCATTCCATATCTTGATTTTTTACGTAATATAGAACGCAATCTGTCTGGGCTTTCTAGCGATGACGCTAATAAACTTCGTTTTGAAGTTGCGACTTTGTTATTTAAAAGCAAATTACCTCCACGCAATTTATCAAATGCTGAAATCAAAGGTCTAACTTCTTTAAGAAGAGATAATAATATATCTATTTCTAAGGCTGATAAAGGAAAAGCTATTGTAATCATGAATAAGACTGACTATGAGACCAAAGTATCCAGTCTTTTAGAAGACACATCAACCTACAAAGAGATCACGCATAATCATACAAATTCACAGATTAAACAATTAAATAAATTACTTGATGAGGTCATCAGTTGGGACCCAAATTAAGTGGATAACTTACGCACCACTTTGGAAGGTCTCCTCGTCTATATGGTCTCCTGAAAATCCATAAAGAAGGCTATCCAGTACGACCAAGCGTGAATTGCATTGATTTTCCTACTTACTGAATTGCAAAAGTCTTGTCTTGTTCTTTAAGTGCTCTCACTGGACATTCAAGATCCTACATAAAAAATTCAACAGATTTCCTGAAAAAAATCAAGGATTAAAAATCAAAGAGTCTGAGTTGTTAGTCAGTTTTGACATTGTATCTCTGTTTACCAATATCCCATTAGCCGACACAGTCAATTTATTATATGAAGATTACCTTCCAGATATCGCAGAAATTTTCGAATTTGTTATTCATTCAGGTTATTTTAGTTGGAAAAACAAGTTCTACAAACAAGTTGAAAGTACTGCCATGGGTAGTCCCTTGTCTCCACCTTTGGCTAACTATTTTTTGAAACAATTCGAAGAGACTATGTTTTCATCCATTCACCCTCAACCATCTCTTTGGTATCATTATGTCGATGATGTTTTTGCCATTTGGTCACATACTGAAGATGAGCTTTCCACTTTCTACAACAGATAAATAGCCTTCATCCTCGTATCCAATTCACCATGGAAAAGGAAAATTCTGGTACTTTATCATTTTTGGACATCCTGCTTACTCGAACTGGTACCTTATCTACAAGCATCTTTCTAAAGCCCACATTTACTGGCAGATACATTCATAAAATGTCTGCTCACCATACATGTCAAAAATTTGGCATTTTTAAATCTCTAATTAATAGGGCGCATAAAGTTTGCTCTTGTCCAGAAATCTTACAAGAACTTTCCATCATTAAAAAGTTAATGGTATCTAATAATTACCACCCTAATCAAATCCAACAGATAATTGAATCTTATGTTTCAATACCTAAGGTTTCTTCAACAGTTCGCAGAGTTCCAATCCCCTACATTCCAGGAATCTCAGAACCTATAGGTAGAATTTTAAAAAAGTACCAATTGATTCCCACTTATATTCCTATCAACAAAATTTCTTCCTTATTGCCTTCTACAAAAATAAACTGTCATCTCTGTCTTTGGCTGGCGTTTACAAAAAATTCCTTGTGAATGCGATGTTTCTTATTTTGGACAAACTGGCCGTTCTGTGGAAAAAAGAATTAAAGAACATCAATATTATATTGATTACAACAAACCTCAGAAGTCTGGTCCAGCACAACACAGTATTACTACTACCCATAATATCCAGTGGGATAAAGCTATTCTACTTCATAGATGCAGGTTCAAATATGAATGCCTCTTTAAAGAAAGTTGTGAAGCTTTTTTTTTTACACTGACTGAATTTAAATCGAAATGATTGCCTCTCTTTCTCTCAAAGATCCGAGAGACTTTTATTTTATGTAATCATTAAAAAACTAATTATCTTAAATATTAATTATTTATTAATTTCTTTCATTTCCTAGCTCGCGACAACATTGTATTTTAATAGGTGATCCACCGAATATTCGTTACTTGTATTCTATTCCTATCTGTTTGTAACACTGAAGATGTACTATTATTTTTAGTACGAAATATCTACCTTATTTATTAATTAAAGTTATTACTGTGGACTTGCATGTTGTTTTTAATAAAGGGGAGAGGGATGCTTCTCAGTGTCCCACTAATTGGGTATATGGTAGAGTTTAGCTGGGTGTCTGTAATGTTAGTGTGCGCACCTCTTTCTCAGACAGGGGCACTGTATTCTGCTGCAGAAAATGCCAGGGCTAGTGCAGACGACCTTAAGACATCAGCACCTCAACTCCAGGTTGTTCCACCAAGCCGTGAGATGATATTATTTCTTGTTTTAACTTTGTTGGACAGGTTGGTGATGTGCCTTTTATAGGTTAGGCTTCTGTCCAGGCTCACTCCAAGGTATTTCGGGTGAGGCTCATGTTCTACCATTTTGTCGCAGAAAGAGAGGTTGACGTGTCGATTTCCCTCTGCATTATTCAAGTGGAATTCAGTGGACACAGTTTTTGTTGGATTTGGCTTCAGCTACCACTGCTTGAAGTACACCTTCAGGATGTTCAGGTATATGTTCAAGGTTGTTTCCAGGTTGGCAAAGGAGGTAAACTGGTGTAGGATAGTGAGATCATCAGCATATACATATTTGCTTGAGCTGGTATGTGGTAAGTCAGACATGTAGATGTTAAATAGTAAAGGGGATAACTTAGAGCCCTGTGAAAGACCATTGTTTTTTTCACCAATGTGGACCTGGTTCTTTCTGTTGGAGAAAATGGATTCAAAAAGCTGAAAGTTGTTTTGCACCTTATGATATTTCTTAGCTTTAGGAGGTGGCCCGTGATCCAGACTGTGTCATAAGCTGATGTTAGGTCGATGAAAATAACTCCCAATTTAAGTTTCTTCTTGGTCAACTTGTATATAGAAGCTCCTGTCCCACAATGCATAGCATTGTGGGAAGGGAGCTTCTATATACGAGTTCATTATACATACCCATAAGGATATGTGCTTTGCATTATGGGATACTAAGGCAAGTGATGCGAAGTCATAAGCTTCTATATACGAGTTGTCCCAGTCCTGAAAATAGTTCAGGCTCAAACTTGTTTGCTTACACTTGGATAAAGGATTAAACCAAGTATATAATTTCTTGGTATCTTTAAAATATAAGAGATTACATTTCATTTATTACAGTATCTGTGGAAATTTCTACTTACTCTAGGCACTTGTCTATAAATTATGTCACACATTTTTAGATTTAGCCTTCCCACCACTCCCCTATCATCCCATCTACTGTCTGTCACAAAGTGGCATCTAACATACAACATAATTGACTTTCAGCCTATGATTTTAAAAAAAACAAAACACTGATGATTTTTCCCTCCAGAGCTTTATGTAAATTACAGATAAGTCATAATTATATAATTTTGTTAGTCATGTTATAATTCCATCAAAAACTGGGATAAACTTTTTTTTATCCTATTCTAAATAAAGTGATTTTATTAATAATGGAACACGTATAGACCACAGTAATAACTTAACTTAAATAAAGGTACAAATATTTTGTACTGAAAGTAACAGTACATCCTCAGTGTAGAACAAACAGTTAAAGGAATGCAATACAAAGTACAGAACAGTCGGTGGATCACCAATTAAATTGTTGCCACGTGCAAGAACATTAATTACTAAAATATTATTAAATAATTTTTTAAAAATAATTATTTCATTGATGGTTACATAAAATAAGAGGTTACATAAAATTTTGGACAGACACTTTGTCCAAAGTTCTGTGGAAAAAGGAATGAAGGAACATCAATATTATATCGAATATATGAAATCTCATAAATCTGGTCTAGCACAACGTAGCATTGACATTAATCATAATATCCAGTGGGATAAAGCTTGTCTTCTCCACAGATGTAGATTTAAATATGAACACCTTTTTAAAGAAAGTTGCGAAGCCCTCTTACATCGGCCGAATTTAAATCGAAATGACTGTCTCTCCCAAACGTTTGGGAGACTCTTATTTTATGTAACCATCAATGAAATAATTATCTTTAAAGAATTATTTAATAATATTTTAGTAATTAATCTTCTTGCACGTGGCAACAATTTAATTGGTGATCCACCGACTGTTCTGTACTTTGTATTGCATTCCTTTAACTGTTTGTTCTACATGGAGGATGTACTGTTACTTTCAGTACGAAATATTTGTACCTTTATTTAATTAAAGTTATTACTGTGGTCTATATGTATTCCATTATTAATTATTATGCCACAGGTACCTCTAAAGATTTGACTTAAAGTGATTTTATAACACAGTAGCATCCCACACAATGCAGTAAAACATTTATTTTTAGGATCTTCCCAAAAAATGATTGCAGTAGTTCTTTACCATCAAATTATTGTAAGTTTCTGAGAAGAAAATATATATGTTCTTCTTATGACTTAGAATTGTCAGATTTTTCTAAATTTAAAATGTAATTATTAGTTCTTAATATTTTGTCTGTAATTTCCTCATTTTATCCATTTCCTTATATTTAATTATTTTCTAATTATCTTAAATATATTTAGCTCGAAAACAAGCAGTTAGTCCAAAAATTCCTATGAAGCCACTTTACTGGACTCGAATCCAGGTTACCTCCCCACTTCCATCAGTGTCCACAGTTGAAGTAACTGAACCCACTGTTGAAACTGAGTAAGAAGCTGTTGTGTCTTAATTAATATTTGTAAACTATAATGAAATACAAATTAGCTGACACATTATTATATCAGTTAATGCTATTAGTGCACTTGTCAGTTTATTCATTGATGTGCGATACTGTTAATTTTAATTTTGGTTCCTAGCTATAGATGAAGCTTTTAGTTTATTCAATACATATATATGACTAAAAATAATCATCCAATTCATATCAGAAATGAGAAAAACTATAAAATGTAATGCATCTTTGGATAGTATTAAATTATTAACAAAATGAATGGCAGAGTTATGGTATATTATAATAAAATATTTTCTTTAAAAAAAAAATATATATATATATATATATATATACACATACATACACTGTATACATATAACATACATGCACTACACTGTTACTTATACATGGTGCTAATGTACTATAGGTTGATCAACCAACCTCTCATGTATGGGCTCAACATAAAAAAAAAACAACAACTGTATTTTGTGTGTGTGTGTGTGATTTTCTGCAGGAGAGTAAAGGAAGAATAACCTGTCAAACTTCAAATAGTATTGTATATTAATAGTGCCCATTATTAATCCATAAAACTGAATTTATAAGTTAGAAAAAAGAATTTTAAACAGAAAAAAATCTGAATTACTGAGTAATCACTTTGCAAGTATATGTTATTCAGATTGAGATCATACTGTAACTGATGTGATAAGAACCCATGTGAGATTAGAAGTAGATAAACCAGTGCCACTATCTACTTCTAATCTCACATTAGAAGTAGATGAAGCAGTGTCACTCAGGATATTATGATATTTTGATATGAGTATGACCATGGGATATTGGCACATGTATTTTTAGAAATTTGTAATTTCATACTTTGTAATATGGCATTTCAAGGATGATTTAGGCTGTTGATGTTTCATATAAATTCTATATATGATCATCATTTAGGTAACTATTTTCATATTTTGTACAAACACACTGCAAAATAGGCTGGGCAGTTTCTGTTCAGGTTTGCTTAACATGTTTTCTGGTTTAATTTCAAGAGCAAGATAATATAGGAATCTTCTTTCAGACATGCAGTGAATTTCACTCTCGAGAATCATGTTTTTATATCCTATCTCACGTATTTTAGTTCGAATCAGATTTGCAAAACACAAACTCAATTTCTTTAGAAATTTCATTTCATAAGATGAAAAGTGCATTTGATCAAGGGATGAACACTCTGCAGCTGTTTCAGATTTTGTGCTGATACCACATACAGATACCACATGGTAGGTTGCTATTTTAATTAAGAAAAATTAAGATGAATAATAGATTGTTTGGATAGGATGGTTGATATTTGGGATGCCATAGCATTTAATATACATAAGTATATTAAATGTTATAACTGATTTGAGCGAAGATATTTTCGTTGTTCATGAATAATAATGTAAAGTTGGACAGAACAGTATACTGGATGAAGCTAAGTTTCTGTAAAAATCTGAATAGATTTAGAATATGAGCAAATGAATGGGAATACATAAAGACAATAAAGAAGAGATCTGAAGATAAAACTCTGAAGAGGATCCTGAGATATGTAAAGACAAAATCAGGACACTGGAGTGTTAGGAGGTTGAAGGAAGGTAAATTGCAGAGTTCTGTGGATAGGTAACCAGAGATGGTATGATCAAGACATTTAAGTTAGTGATGGAATTTTACCATATTAATACAGAGTGGAGGTTAGAGGTGGAAAACATTGCTGAAAGTTGTGTAAATGGTGAAATGTAGGGGTTGATCAAATATCAGCTTCAGTGTTGTGCCTTTTTATTTTTATAATTAAAGATTGGAAAGAAAGTCATACACTGTGTTTATGGACCTGATAGCTGTAAAGTAAAAACAAAGAAACATTCCAAAATAGTTGTTCTGTTTTTTAACCACTGGATAGTTGAAACATCTAAAAAATTATTAATGTTTTGGATATCTTTAATGGACACTGAATTTGTTTTCAGTAAAGCATAGTCAAGGATACAACTAAGAGTTGCCATTTGTTTTGGTGTAATTATGTGCAAGGAAATTTACTGCTGTTTCCTTCAGAGAACTCCCTAAATTATTATTATTTTATTCAGGCCTCAATGGAGTCAAGAGACTCATCGTGAGAGGTCCTTTCTAGGAAACACAGTCTATCATACCACTCCTTGAACTCAGTGACTGTTCTTGCTCTCCAGGCAATGCATTCCATGGTTCCACCTTCCACGCAAAGAAACCACTCCTCACCCTCTTGCTCACAGCTTCCTTTCGTACTTTCCAGGAATGGACTCTTGTCATCGCTCCTTCCCGCTGCTCGAACAAGTGAAAGAACTCCTCAGTGTCACCCTGTAATTGCCTCTCAACAGTTTAAAAGTCTCATATCACCTCTCCTTCTTGTGTCCACCAAACTCTGCAGTCCACATTCCCTCAGCTGATTCTCATAATTAACATTGTACAGTCCTGAAACCATCTTTGTTATCTGTCTCTGTACTCTTTCCACAGTTAATTTATCCCCTACAAATCCTGAGGACCAAATTTGAAAACAATAGTCTTAAGTGTGGTCTGATCAGGGTCTTACACAATGGAATGATAACTCTTTTATCTCTGCAGGTCAGCATCCTTCTCAGTATTGCAGCGGTGCTCTGGGTTACCTTCACCACCTTTGCAATATGCCCACTGAATTTCAGTTTTCTATCGATCATCACCCCCCCCCCCCCCCCAGATCTCTTGTCTACTTCCTCCAGTACAGTTCCTCCAATCAAGTATGCAGCCTCCTATTGATGTATCCCAAACTTCATTTTGCTGCATTAAACTGATACCCTCATTGATTTGCCCATCTGTCCTCTCACAGGGCTGCAACATCTGTACTGTTACTAATAACCCTTCCCAGCTTCACATCATCTGTAAAAAACTGAATATCCCCTTGCAATCCATTGACAATGTCATTGATATAAAGGTTAAACAATACAGGTCCCAGTACTGAGCCCTGTAGGACCCCACTTGTAACCTTCTGCTTCCTTGTTATTGCCCCACCATACACAACTCTCTGATACCTATCAAACAGATAATCCTGACATCTTAATCCACGTGCTGTAACTTAAATATCAGCTGATCATGTGGCACCTTATCAAATGCCTTTGCAAAATCCAAAAAAATGACAGGGTATGTCTTTCCTTCATCAAATGCTCTTGTCATTTTGTTATAAAAGGCAATCATATTAATTAAGCAAGAGCAACAAATATGCTAAGGATGCTCTTGCTTAAAGCATCCTTAGCATATTTGTTCAGTATGCTCTTGCTTAAATAAGAGCATACATATTTGTTAAAATGCACTTACTTATGCAAGAGCATCCTTAACAAATCCATGTTGATTTTCATAGATAACATTACCCTCATCTGCCCAATGCTGTATATGGTCCCTCCTGTATATAGAGCCACACTTTGTATAATTTCTCCAAGATCTTAAAAACTACTGATGACACACAAACCGCACTATAATTATACACTTCCAATCTGCTTCCACCCTTATATAATGGCACTATCTTACCTTCCTTCCATTTCTTGGGTACCTTTCCCATAGCCAGACTTTCATTGAAAATTCAGGTCAAAGGAGCTGTCAGTTGTTTAGCACATTCTCTCAAAACCCATGGTGAAATACCATCTAGTCTTACTGCTTTACTGATATCCAGAGTACTCAGTATTTGGAACACACACTGTCCTCTTGCACCTCTAAACCTTGAACCTGCCCTACCCATCTAGTATTAAAACTATCTCCAGGATGAAATACTCCAATAAAGTGCTCATTGAATGACTATGACTCTGGCTATGTCCTTTGCATCAATCACTCTATTCCCATTTTTATTCCACAATGTTATTTCTTCCTCAATTATTTCTCCTCCTACTGGCCATATAGCTAAAAATTTCCCAATCTCTTCTCATATTCCAGTTTTGCCTTCCTCACCATACTAGTCACTCTCCAGTCTTATATTCTTCATGCATTTGCTCTCCACCCCTCTCCTTCTATCTCTTCCATAATCTCTTTTTCACCTTCGGTTCCTGTTTGATATTGTTTGTCATCAACTTTATACCAAAAGTTGATGACAAACTGTATTCCATGAGTTGTATTCCATGAGCTGTATTCCATGAGTGTCTGCTTCTTCACTTATGGAATACAGCTTACTATTGCTGCTAACAAATATTCCTTCACCATTTCCCAAGCACTAATGATATCCTGGCTTTCCAATTCCATCCTCCATGGAACTTTCCCAAGTTGATATCTAAGACTATTATAATCACCTGCCTTATAATTCCACATATGTTCCCTTTTCTTTGATACTCCTGCATGTCTGTTCATCTTCCATGTCAAAACCAAATGGTCACTCTCTCCAAATGGGGGGAAAAAGAACACCTCCCCCCTCTTATCCTGCTGAAAAATGCTACACCCTGCTGCTTCTATTCCTGTTATTATATCATCTTCCGTCAGCCACGTCTCAGTGATCCCAATAATCTTTGGCCAGGCTGATGCTATCATCACCACCAATTCATCTCCTTTATTCCAGATACTCCTGGCATTAGTATAAA
Source organism: Typopeltis vanoorti (assembly GCF_054136105.1). Classification (NCBI taxonomy): domain Eukaryota; kingdom Metazoa; phylum Arthropoda; class Arachnida; order Uropygi; family Thelyphonidae; genus Typopeltis; species Typopeltis vanoorti. Next base: position 61,941,382 of record NC_143559.1, read on the forward strand.
GCATAAAAATGTCACTGCTTCTATACTTATCATTATCTCCTCCACCCCACTGGATTCAATGTTACCTGATGTCATCCCCTTTCTCCAAGCACCCATTCCCACAAGAGGCCACCCCTGCTACCATCCACCCTGGGAACTCTAGTTTCCCTGCATTGACACACCAACTCGTTCAGAAAAACAGCAATCTCTCCAGATGTCTACGTCCTTCCTCATTCAAATGCAAGCGGCCTCTTGCATACATTTCCTTTCTGTCCTCAAATGCCCTCCAAGCATCCACATATTCCAATCCGCTCTTCTGACACATTCTGATTCTAGTAGTAAGACTTATATTACGTTGGTTAGACATAACTGGTAATTAATTTACGGAATTGACAACGCATATAAAGTAAATTAATTAAAGATAACTTTAATGAATCACTTCTATATTTCGGCAATGTCACATTGCCATCTTCGGGAACATAAAGATATGGTATGTGCACTAAGGAACTAACAAAGCAAATGAGGAAGAAAAAAAGAACTAATTTTGTTCCTATAGTCCTAATGGTGCCCTCTTGCGGGCTAATTTGGTAGTCTTGGCAGTTGGGCTGAAGTTCTCAAAATGAAAGTCTCCCAAATTTGGGACAGTTTCATGCACCCAAATTTGTTGAGGTTAGGAACGTTTTTTAGAGCTGCTGAAGATTCTTTGAATAGTCTTTCGTATTTAAACTTGCTGCGATGGATTATTTTTGTCTTCTTCCAACGAATTTTATGGTGGGTATCTAGGGCATGGTCTGCCAGCCCAGAGCAGCTGTACTGGTGAAATCGGATGTAGTCTTGGTGTTCTGAAATCCTGATATTTGTTGTTCTGCCTGTTTGGCCAAAGTAGGACAATTTGCAGCTGCAAGGGACCTGGTATACACCAGGTACGTCTAGGGGAAGTGGTTGGTCTTTGGTAGAGCGGATAAGGGATGCCAACTTTTTATATGGTCTGTAACAGGAAGTAAGGTCATATTTTTTTAAGGATATTAGTTATTTTTTCAGAGGTGCCCTGGATGTAGGGGATAGTGATAGACTTGGTGTAGTCTTTATTGTGGAGGGGGGGAGGGGGGGTTGTGGTTTATAGGTTTTAGTATTTTTTGGATTTTTTTGGGGTTGTAGCCATTGGCTAAGAAAGTGTTGAGGATGTGGTTTAGTTCCATAGTCAGGGCCTTGTCATCTGAGCAGATTAATTTTGCCCTGTTATATAGTGTTTTTATCACCCCATATTGTTGTGAGGGGGGGGGGGATTGCTGGTGAATGTATCTGCCAGTGTGGGTGGGTTTTCTGTAAACAGAGAAAACCAAAGTTCCATCAAGCTGGCGGGTGATTAAAGTGTCTAGGAAGGGGAGGGTGTTGTTTTCCTCTTTTTCTAAGATGAACTGGACTCTGGGATGTTGGTTGTTTAAGTGTGCTAGGAAGGAGTGGAGTGTATCTGAGCCATGTGGCCAAATAGCAAACACATCATCCACATAACAAAGCCAAATAGTGGGTTTTTGTGGGGCGGAGTTTAAGGCTTTCTCTTCAAATGTCTCCATAAAGAAATTGGCCAAGGGTGGGGAAAGTGGTGAACCCATGGCTGTCCCCTCTATCTGTTTGTAGAACTTTCCTTGCCAAACGAAATAGCCTGAGTTCATTGTGAACTGAAATAGGGCTGAGATATCGGGAGGAAACTTGGCTTGGATGAGCTCAAAGGTTTCTTTGAGTGGGACATTGTGAATAGGGAGGAGACGTCAAAACTGACCATTATGTCAGTGTGTTGGAGTGTGAGGTTTTCTATACTGGCTTTAAAGTGGGCCGAGTTTTTTATGTGTGATGGTGTGTTGCCGGTGTAGTGTGTGAGCGTTTTGGCTAAATGTTTGGCTAATTTATATGTGGGGGAATCAATGCCATCCACTATGGGGCGTAATGGCACATTTTGTTTATGTATTTTTGGGAGTCCATATAATCGGGGGGGTCTAGAGTTATAAGGTTTAAGTTTGTTGGTGACTTCCACAGGCCAAGAAGTGACTTTCTTAAGGAGTCTGTGGATAGTTCTGATCTGAGAGTTGGTCGGATTATATTCAATGGGGAGGTAAGTAGTACGGTCTCGTATTAAAGAATTTAGCTTACCTTTGTAGTCTTTTTGATTGAGTACCACAGTGGCGCTTCCCTTATCAGCTTTGGTGATTACTATTTTTTTGTTGTTTTTTAATTCTTGTAGGGCTGTATATTCGTTTTTGGATAAGTTGGATTTTGGAGGTTTGGCTTTCGTGAGAACACCGACTACATCCAGTCTCACGTTGTTGGCGATGTGGTTAGGCAGGTTGCGAATTCCACGCTCTATTTGGATCATGATTTCTTCAGCAGGTATCCTTTTTGGAGCTAGGGCGAAATTGTGACCACGTGAAAGTGCGGTGAGTGCTTCAGGCTTTAAAACTGCCAACGAGAGGTTGACTACTGTGTCGAGTGGTGGCTGGGGTACAGAAGTAGAAGTCTTTGTCAGGTTTTCGTATTTTTTCACGTGTCGACTATGTATTTTTTCGAATTCCTTTCTTGCCGATGTGCATGAGATGTCATGAAGTATCGACCATAGATCAAGGCCGAGTGTGTTAGAAAGCTCTTCCTCTAGCGCCCGTAAGGTTTTGTTTTCGTCGGCAAGGAGAACGCGCGTCGCGGTAATTTGTTCTCTTAACAGGGCGAAGCTAGTGCGGTTGTAAATGCGTAGAGCTTTCTCGGAAGTGAAACGGTGCTTTAATTTGACACAGTTGGGGATCACTTTGTTATCCCGGCAGCGTTTTAGGAACGTCAGACGATTTATTTGCCTCGATATTATAAGAGAGAAATTAGTCGAACACTAAATTAGCTGTATACAAGATAGTGTTCAAATCGGTTTTAACTATGGATCTGAGAGTTGGGTCAGAAGTAAAACACTTGACCAAAGACTAGAGACCACAGATATGAGAGTCCTGAGAAAGATTAGAGGCATGAACAGATGGCATCAATGGCAATATCATATTAAAAACGAGGATATTTAGGAAGAACTTGACATTGTCAGCATCCAGGAATGTGTTAGCAGAGCTAATTTCAGGTGGTATGGTCACTTAAGCAGAATGGACGAAGAAAGATTAGCAAAACAAGTTTCCTGCCAGGTTGGCAAGAAAATGACTCAGAGGAAGGCCAAGATATAGGTGGATTGATATGGTATAAAGTGCCTTAGATGATAGAAATATAAGATCTGATAATGTTGGATTCTTGACAAGTAACAGACTGATTTGGAGGAAAATTGTAGATAGGAAGTTAGCAATGATGTAAATTTTTCATGTAGTACTATCATATCCTGTACACCCTTGGAGGGTACATGTCAGGAATTTGATGAAGATGATGATGAATCCTTTACATTGTAAGTTCATTATTAATATATGTTTTTAAAATACATTCGATTTAACGGGCTTTCAGCAATAGTGGACACCTTCTCCCAGTTAGTCTGTTAAATTGAGGATCTATTGTATATTGAAAAAAATTAGTATTTTTTATTATTAAATGCAACTGAGTATGTTGTTGTTGAGATTTTTACCATAATTAATAAATTTGAGCAATATTTTATTACATGAAGCTTTAATTTTCAACCTTCTGACACATCCATAGGGGGGGGGAAATTATATGAAGCCAAAGGTGAAGAGCCTAACCTATTAGTTACCAACCCATTATGCAATAATGGGTTGGTAACTAACCTCTTATGTCATTGATAAACAATAATAAAAAAAAACTGAAATAACTAAAACATGAACATTGAATAGGATGTGAACTCTATAACAGAGTGAAATTTTAATCTATCTTGTTATGGGTGAGTTTGTTTACAGTATTACTAATGTGCAGTATTGGACAGTTCATTCTTTTTCTCTTTTTAACTATTCCAGCCTCCATGACAAGAAGTTATCAGCCATGATTTCATTTCTAAATTGCTAATATGTGGATGTTGATGTGCCCCCAGTATCTGGTGTGTTTAACATATGCCATAGCATTGCATAGGTTGAATTATCATAATTGCAATACAAAAGGCAACTCTCTCTCTCTCTCTCTCTCCACCAGACATTCTATTGTACATACTACCTTCGATTTAAAACTACAGAAATTTAGCAACTCATTAATTGCCTCATCTCTTCATCTTCCACTTGTTGAGTTCAACTGTTTCTCATGGCCAAGTAACTTGACCAACAGTTTCTGTATGTTCCATGTTTCTCTCTCTCTCTTTCTCTCTCTCTCATTATGTGCACTAGTACCATTTCAGGATTGATATCTATAGAAAAGACAGTCTTCCCTTTTATATTATTTCCTAAAGAGTATTATTTTATATTATATTATATTTTATAATAATTCTTTTATATTATTTCCTTTAGTAAATACATAAGAGAGTGAGGACTATTCCAAAACACTTCAGTAGAAGGAATGAATGAAGTGGAAGAATTTGTTCTGTGATTTTAATAAGGAACCGTGCAGTGTTGAATAGCTGCTGCTATTGCTGCACATGTTTTAACAGATTTAGAAGAGAATGGGGGAAGTTTCATTGTAGTTTCTGATGAACAGTTATCATGGAAATATTTGCAGAAAATGCAAACAGCAGGAGGTGAACATTTATGTGAAAGAAAGAGAATGAATTGGTGAGAGATGTCTCATTAATTGATTATTGCTCTTTTCTGTATTCAGTCAAGTATTTTGAGAAAGCTATTAGAGGTAACTACCCCTGATGTTAACAGCTTTATCCTTTCTGCCTATGCATGGTAGGTTTGAACAACCCCTTATGTATGGGATTACATATAAAAAAGTGCTGCTCTAACATATAGAAATTACTTGTTTTGGCATATATTATTTGTAGCTTTATTGATTATCTGAAATACTGAATACTGAAATACTCTATTCAGTCAAGTATTTTTAGAACACTATTAGAAGTACTCCTGATGTTAATAGCTTTATTCTTTCTTTATATGAATGGTAGGTTTGAACAGCCTCTTATGTTTGGGATTATCATAGAAAAAGTGCTGCTATAAATAACATACAGAAATTACTTGTTCTGGCATATATTATTTGCAGCTTTACTGATTATAGTATGCCCACGCTTTAGAGATCTTCGCTTGGAGACTTGTCAAGAATAGTCGATTCATGCTGAAGGGGAGAAAGAAATGAAGGATGTACGAATTGGTTGCCAACACACAAAATCACGTGCTTTATAGGTAAAATTTTCCAACTGTTATACAAGCAACATAGTTAACTACAATGATCATAAAAGAGAAGTTAATTTTCCAATGTGTAATAATAAACAACTCATCCCACAATACGGATTGATTACCCTATTATCGGAATGGATTCTCCTTCTGTTGACATGCGCAGAAGTGTTGAAGAGTCTCAAATCTGTGGGCATACTATATCTGAAATACTGAATATTTATCTGGAAAATCTAAAAAATTATCATTCTGATGTGTGTGTGTAGGTTATTATTTGCATTATTAGTTATCTAAACATGTGAACATTGGAAAAGCCTGAAAAAGAATATTCTAATGTCCATTTATATGCAGCATGAATGTAGAATATATTTGTAGTAGAAGAAGAAGAATTATTTGAATGTGAGATTCCTTCTTCTCTATTCTAAAAGCTAATTTATTCCAGACACTACCTCCTCATTGAATGAAGAGGATCAGATGTTATGAACCTCACTACAAATATACAATCATCAATAAAAAAATGCACCACTCAGCAATATTATGATCAGGTATTATTATACAGGCACCTCCATGGAGCCTGAACACTTGTTGTGGGTGACCCAAACTATCTACACAATCTATCATACCTCTCCTTGAATCCATTAATAGACAAAGCACTCACAACTGACACTGGCAACCAATTCCATTCATTCACCACTCTCCAAGCAAAAAAATCTAGTTCTCACATCCCTACTAACTATGCCTTTACTCAACTTCCAGTGATGACCTCTTGTTCTGCACCCTCTAGCCAACTTCTGAAACTTTTTCCCTGAATCAGTCCTATAAAACCTGTTAAGTAACTTAAATGTTTCTATTATATCCCTTCTTTTTCACCTATCAACCAACTTTTGCAATCCACACATCCTCTCTGTCCTCATAGGGGAACATTCCACAGACCACGCACCATTTTGGTCATTCATCTCTGAATCCTCTTTCATATATACTTCATTTATTAAGAGAAAGGACTTATTTATGAATTACATGACACTGTTTTTTTTCCAGTTATATTTATCTCAGGTGGAAATAAATATAACTCTGTCCCTGTCTATGCCTGAAGTACATTTTATTAATCATTAAATAATTACTTTTATTTCTCTTACTGCGGTTCTTTCAACACAGAAATTGATACATAAATATCATTTTATTACTTGTCATAACAGTAATGAAGGCCTTTAAGAAGATAGAGAAAAAAAAAAAACCATTTTTGTTTCAGGCAAAGGGGCTCTCTTTGGGAACTTCTAACTGAAGCGACTCCAGAAAGTTGGGATGAATTTAGTGATCTCTTCTCGAGATATATAAGAGAAAAAAAGGCAGCAGCTAAGTCAAAGAGTTCAAAAGCAAAAGCTAAGGAGGTTAGTTCATAATGTATAGAATTGTAGCATTTGCTCGTTGTATATACTTTCAATTTAAAAAGAATATTATACCTGGTATTTACTGCAAATACAGAATCAGCAGAAGTTATCATGCTTTAAAGTTAACCTGTTCAAGATGACAGTTTCATTTTAGTCATGCTGAAGTGCCTTGATGGTTTAATTTTGCCTTGTGGGGAAAAAGAAGAAAAACAACAAATATATATATATATGTGTGTGTGTTTAAGATACCAAACAATTTTATAAGCTAGGTTTTAACCCTTTTTCCCAAGTAAGCAAACAGACAAGTAAGTCAAGTTTGCACCTGCACGTAGTGCAAGTCTGAGGCAACTCTTGGTAAAGGTGGAGTAAGCTCCGATCACTTTCCTTAGTATTTTCCCCTAATGCAAAGCACATCCCCTTGCAGAGATGTATGATGCTATGCATTAAATGCAAGGGTAACTACTACCCAGACCGGTTTCGACCTCTATTGAGGTCTCGTCAGTGGGAGCCAAACCTAAAAATGCCAAGGTTGAAGTAATGCAGAGCTTATAAATTTTACCTAAACAAGTTGTCACAAGGTGCTTTGACCTTATTAAATAAAAATATCAGAATGAGAGTAAGATGTAAAAATTTTTTTACCTTGGATATGTACTATGTTTAAGATACCAAGCATTTTATAAGCTAGGTTTTAATCCTTTTTCCCAAGTAAGTCAAGTTTGCATTTTTAGGTCTGGCTCCCACTGACGAGACCTCAATAAATGTCAAAACCGGTCTGGGTAGTGACCCTTGCCTTTAATGCATAGCATGATATATCTCTGCAAGGGGATGTGCTTTGCATTAGGGGACAATACTAAGGAATGTGATTGGATCTTACTCCACCTTTACCACGAGTTGCCTCAGACTTGCACTACGTGCAGGCGCAAACTTGACTTACTTGTCTGTCTGTTTACTTGGGAAAAAGGATTAAAACCTAGCTTATAAAATTGCTTGGTATCTTAAACATAGTATATATACCCAAGGTAAAAAACTTTTTACATATATATATATATATATATATATTCAAGAGGATTATAACTTTCAGATTGAATGAAAATAAATGTAGTTTATTTTTTATTTTATTATTAGAATGTTATTTATCTTATAGTTGACAAGAAATTAGAAAAAAAATATTGTCATCATCCATATTATTGTATTATATTCATGTATTACTTTTTGTTTATCTGTTATATATGTGTGTGTGTATGGTAAACATTATTTTAATATTTTGATAGAAATTTCAATTCAAAGGTAGGAAAAAAGAAAAATCCAGATGAAAATCCATCTGTGGGAATTAATATCAGTACCAGAAATGAAAGGAGAGAAATGTGAGTGGAATGTACAGAAGAAAGAAATCTAAAAATCATGAACACTTTTTTTTTTGAAAAGAAACCTCAGAACAAATGAACCTAGAGACACTCAAATGGAAGTAACAAGAATGAAATTGGTGATATATTAACAGATAATCCATATATAGTACAAGACACAAATATCATAAACAAAGTGCTCATTTCTTGTAGTGTCCATGTTACCATAGTTAGCATTTGGACCCTGAAAGTGAGGTATTAATTGAAGTTGCTACTTCCTAGCCAGGGATTGGTGCAGGCTACCATCAATACCCAAAATAGAGGCCGTTCCTGACATGAGCAGATGTCTGTGCAGCTGCACCTTACCTAGTGGACAGTCATTGCTGTTTATTTTCAGGTACCTCCTCAGGGGCATGCTTATTTAATGGTGGCATAGCACACCATATCACATTGTCATCTTAGGGTTATGCGGCATTTTAGTTTGAGAGGCCTAGCCTTTAGCAAGGCCTCTTAAACTAACGGTGTTCTTTTCATACATTACTCCTCCATGCTTTAGAAAAGAAGCTATCATCAAAGAAATAAAGAAAAATAATGTGTCTTCCTATTCATCAAAATATCTCTTCCAGATCTCCTATATGGCTTATGGAATTATCAGATGATGATCCCCAGGACTGGTGGAGAAGACTAGAATGAACTGCAAACAAGCACTTGATCACAGATCCATCTATCAAACTGCAGGATTCAATCTACCTTGACACTTCTGGGAGTCAGCTTAACAGATTTAGGACTGGACAAGGTTGCTCTGCCTGCTTACTACATCTGTGGGGAATTTCACAGTCACTTTATTTTGTGTGTGGTGCTGTGCAGACTATGCATCATATCACAAGACTGTCCCATACACTCCTTTCCTGGATACCTCAGTAATTTGCATTTACTCCCAAACTGTGCCATCGATTGGTTCATTGAACTGTCATTCTGTATATAGTTTTGCTTGATAATTTCTTGTATTTCCCCATATGCTAAATAAATAAATAAAACAAAGTAAGATTAAGTAAAGATCATAGATTAATCCAAAGCAAAATAGCAATAAACTTAAGAATGGAGCAGCAAAAACTGGTATAAAAAAAAAAAAAAGAAAGAAACCAGAAACATTTTAGAAATATTGCAAATGAAAAAAATAAATAAAGAATTTCAGGTAAATTTAGAAAAATACATTAAAAAATTGACCCAATCTCCAATATTGAAAATTTTAGCAGTATCCCATCAAAAAGCATAATAAAGAATGTTGAAAATGTATCCAGAAATGAAAAAAGAGCAAAATTAAAGAAATTAAAAAAGAACCTAAAGAACTAACAGAAAAAAAGAAGAAACATGAAACAAGATGCACATGGCATAAGAAACAAAGAATATACTGACTTTGCAAAACAATCACAGGAAAAAGCATAAGAGAGGATATAAGACATTTCAATACAACAATGAAAAGAATGGCAATGGAAAATAACACCAGTATAAAGAAAATTTCTTGATAATGCAGGTAATCTTTATATGACAGGTGTAAAAGATAAAAGTGGAATAATGATTTACAAACAGAACAAACATGGAGATTATAGCTAAATTTTATCAAGAATTATATAAAAATAAAGGGAACATAATAGAGAACAGCAATAGAGAAAAGGATACTAAAAACTATAATGAATATACAATCAAAGATGATGAAGTAAAACATGCACTTACAAAAACGAAAAATGGAAAGGCACCCAGACTTGATAGAATACTAATAGAAATGTTAAAAATGGTGGAGATCTCTTGCATCTAAAACTAGCAGAATTGTATGCAGAGTGTTTAAGAGCAGGAAGAACTCCTAAAATTTGTAATACTGGAAAATTCATCCTTCTGTATAAGAAAGGTGATAAAACTGACATAAGAATTTCTAGACCTCTAACCTTTCTACCAATCCTTCATAAGCTGTTTACAAAAATTATAGCTGGCAGAATAAACAATATATTAAATTTTCATCAACCAAAAGAATAGGCAGATTTCAGAACATCCTTTTCAACTTTAGATCATATACAAGCTTTAAATCAAGTAATGAAAAAACAAAAGAATATAATATACCAATTTCTTTGGCTTTAATAGAGTATGAAAAAGCCTTTGACTCAAGAGACCTGTCCGAAATGCTTGAACCTATAAAACATATAGAAATAGATGATATTTATATTAACATTATAACTCATATATATATATATATATATATATATATATATATATGACACAGGGAGACTATATTTCACCAAAATTTGCTACAGTCCTTGAATGTGCTATTAAAAAATTGAACTGCAAAAAAAAGGAGGACTGAATATTGATGGAGAATACTTAAGCAGTCTGTGATTTACTGATAATATTGTTAAATTGTGAATGAAACTATGTTGTGTAATTTATTTTTTTCATTCACATTTAACATTGCTTATTATATATTAATCATGATTTGTATAAAAATTATTTATTGTTCCTTAATTAAGGATTAATATTTAAATATTTATTCTAAACTTAACCTACTATTAATTTATTAAATAATAATATGTGTAGAAATTTATGATAACTAAAATATATATATATAAAGTAACGAAAAGTGTTATTATAAATAATTGTATACGTAATGAAAAAGCTGATTAAGTAGCTCAAATATTCTGTTTATTCTTATTTGTAAAAATTTAACGTTATGTAATCACTTATGTAGTAGTAGAGCGTTGTATTACATTAGCGAAATGTTTGCGTTCATTGGTTGTCATGGAGACGCATGAAATAAATAAGCACGAGTCGAAGAGTGCGTGACCTTGGAAGAAAAAAGGAGAAAGAAAGGCAATAAGAATTATGAATTAGAGAAAAAGAGGGAGTTTTGCGGAGCCTGAAGGAAGGTAGGATACAAGCAAAGAAGTGAAGGAAAATTATAAATTCTTTAGGGCAGAAATTCATGAGAATAGTGTTTTGAAGTGAGCAAAAACGTAGTGAATCATATACTCAGCTGCAAGTGAAATCAGCTGTTGTTGCAGAGGAAAATTGATGTCGTAATCGGATAAATAAAGAACTGGACATTCAATGGGAAATTCTGATTAGTTCCAGTTAGTCTAGGATTATGTCTTAATTTTATGTTGCCCTGAGAAGAATTATAATGAATTTAATAGTTGGAGAAGAGTAAACAAGGAAAGATATCAGTACCTTATTGCTGTTGTTTAGAGTAGTGAAGCGCGATTGACAGTAGTTCAGTTAAAGCGTTGGAGAGTTTTATTTAATGTGTTCCGCTAGCTTAAATAAGTTAATTCATAAGTATGCTCACAATAAATTGATGTATTGAAGATTGTATCTGGTAAGAGTAGTCATACATGTTTGTTTATTCTAACATTAACTATAACGTATGTTCGAAGTTCAAGGTCCGAAATAAGATTGCTTGGAATAGTGTCTGCCTTGATAAGTGCCTGCTGTGAATTTAAACATTAAGTACATCTGATAGATGTGTGCAGACTGATCAAATGAGAAGTTTTGTTTTATTAACTTGAGTTAAGAAAGCTTGTAATTTTGAAGCTGTGAATTGTATGTTAAAGTTTAGAACATTGAACTGGAATGAGTGACTTAGCAAGATGTATTAAGTTATTTGTATTATTTCATTTAAAAGTAGAATTCTTGTATTTGTTATATATCATATATTAAATGTTTTATTTTATTAATCTAAATATTGTGTTTGCCTGAATTCCCTTTTATTGCATCGTTCATAAAAAAATTCGAATCTTGCGGGTGCCCCAAGTAGAATAGTAAATAATTCGGCCTAAATGAGAAGACTGCTAACTTAATTAAGAATTGATCCTACTATTTTATATAGACTAATCTAAAAATAGGGTGGCGCAGTATAATTATAAATTTCCCTACTTTTGGATCGGTGATCAATTTGCAACTAGTTGTTTTATTAATAAGAGTGACTTGAAACAAGATGGCAGATTAGAACACAACATGAAAATAGAACGTCACGACAATATCATTCTAATAGCAACATGATCAAAAGAACTAGAACATATGATTATTGAATTAAATGAAGTCTGGATATAGGCCTATAAATAAATATGGATACAAAGGTGTGCTGAAAAATTGTGATAATCACCATGAAGGAATTGAGGTAGAACCATGTAACTTACACATTCTTATACATATTCCCCCACAAAGTGTTATACATTTGTTATAACTCTGCTGCGTCATTTGCAATCCTCTGAGAAAAAGTTTTCCCTTATTCCGACAGCGGATTCTGTGGTTAAGAAGTTCAATATAATTGTTCCGGTTTTGTGACCACATGCTTATTAAAGAAAACTGTTTTCAAAACTAAACAATTACTACAAACAACACACGACAAGTTTCGTTAGTCGTCAGACTAACATCTTCGGGGGTAAAGAGAACTAAAAGTTTAAAGTACAAACTACTAGAAATTATGAAAATTAGTTCATTTATTGGTATTGTGAACATCAAAACAGTTTGTTAAAAAACCAAATAAAAGATCTATACAACCGTTAATGCGTGTTAGCTGGAGACAATGCTATTTGTTGTCGTGTTGTGTGGTTCACGCTCACTCTGTCCGAGGTCTCAAATTGGTAAATTTTTAATAAACGATGACCAAACTTGATTTAAAATCAAACCTTGGTTTTTGTTGCATTGCATAGGAATTTTAATCATATTTGCTGCCTCTTCGAATTTTTTTGTGAAATTATTCTTATCTATATAGGACATGTTTGTTCTATCCCAGAGTACATCATGATTGGTAGAGGTTGTGTAAAATGCCAATCCCTATTTATGTTCTCTCTTATTTTATACATCCTTTTAATGTTCTCTCATGCAGATTTCTCCCGATCTCCCCGTCTAGCCTACATAGCAGATGCCACAGAAATAGTGAATATTATAAACCTCTAGTTTTTTCATTGGGTGATGTGGAGGTTTTGGAGTATGAAGAGATACTGATATTTTTTCAAGTGGCAGGAAAGTCACTTTTATGTTGTATTTGTAGAGAGGTTTGGCTAATTTATCCGTTACATTCTTGATATAAGGATGGGTGACTGTGTTCTTGAAATCATGTTTATTTAAGTTTCTTGTAGGTGTTGTATTGAGAATTTTCTTAATTAACTTAGTATTAAAACCATTCAATTGTAGGATCTGTGTTAAGTATTGTATTTCTTCTTTCCGTTTTCCTTCTGTACTGGGGATGTCGTATGCTTATTCCCTTAAGGTTTTTATTAGGCCTATTTTTTGCTTGGGATGGTGATGTGAAGTAGCATGCAGAAATCTTCGTTTGTTTGTTGGTTTTCTGTAGATGGAGAACAATAATCTGTTTTTTCTTTCATTTATTTCTATAAGGATGTCTAGGAAAGGAAGTTTTTTATTTTCTTCTAGTTCCAGAGTGAATTTTATGTTATGATGTAAATTATTAAGATAGTCTTGAAATATACTCAGTTCTACTGCTGTTCCTGGCCAAATGACAAAGATATCGTCCATATAGCGGAGCCATATTTTTGGTTTCTTATGCCAGTTTTGTAAAGCCTTATTTTCAAAATCTTCCATATAGAGGTTTGCTAGAGCTGACGAGAGGGGTGAACCCATTGTTAGTAGTTCTTTTTTGTTTCCAGAGTTTGTCTTGATAAAGGAGGAACATGTTTTTTATATAATGTTTGTAGAGCTGTACAGTTCCTGATTGGAAAAGATTTTCTAGGCTGTTTACTGTTTCATTTCTTGGAATCTTTGTGAAAAGGCTGACTACATCTAAACTCGCTAATATGTCTGAAGGGATCTATGTCATCATCATCAAATGCCTGCCATGTATCCTCAAGGGGGTGTACAGGATATGATAGTACTGCATGAAAAATTTACAACATTACTAACTTCCTATCTACAATTTTCCTCCAAATCAGTCTGTTACTTGTCAAGATTCCAACATTATCAGATCTTATATTTCTGTCTTCTAAGGCATTTTTTACTGTCTCAATCCACCTATATCTTGGTCTTCCTCTGGGTCGATTCCCTGCCAACCTAGCAGAGAACACTTGTTTTGCTAATCTTTCCTTGCCCATTCTGTTTAAGTGACCATACCACCTGAGATTAGCTCTGTTAACACATTCCTGGATGCTGACAATGTCTAGTTCTTTCCTAATATCCTCGTTTTTAATACGATATGGACATTGATGCCATCTGTCTGTGCCCCTAATCTTTCTTAGGACTCTCATATTTACTCTCTCTAGTCTTTGGTCAACTGTTTTACTTCTGACCCATCTCTCAGATACATAAGTTAAAATTCGTTTGAACACTGTCTTGTATACAGCTAATTTAGTGTTCGGCTAATTTCTCTCTTATTCCATATGAATTTATTCAATTGTCTTCCTACCATGCGAACTTTGTTGATTCTGTTGTCTATTTCCATATTTAATTTACCATCTTCACTAAAAATCGTGCCTAACTAGCTGAAAGTTTTACTTGTTCCACAGGTTCTCCATTTGACATTTTCAATGATTCTGCCTATTTTCATTGTCTTTGTCTTTTTATTGCTGACCTTCATACCATATCTATTACAACAGTTATTCAATTTAGTCAGAGAATCTTGCAGACTTGTAGCGGATTTATTTAGAAGTTTAACATCATCCGCATAAAGCGAAGAGCTATTAACATCTCCAATTTTGATATCATGTTTAATACCACTTTCCTTCATAATGTGATCCATATCGATACTAAATAACAGAGGGGATAATGTCCTTGTCCATCACCAGATTTAACATCAACCATCTTCCTGTACTACCTTCATTTTTAACTGCTGACTCACAACTCAAATAAAGACTAAATATTGCTTGATATAATGCCCCACTGACACCATATAACCATAGTGTTCTGAATAGCTTCTCTCTTGGCACCTTGTCATATGCCTTTTCCAGATCTACAAAAATTAAATACAGATCTTTGTTATATTCCCCTGCATAAATCTTACCAGGAACACTGAGTAGGGAAATACCTCTGTAATTTTCACATTCATTTTTATTTAACTTTTTATATATGGATACTATGAGAACTCTACTCCAATCATCTGGAATTTGTCCCTCTGTCCAGGCATTTTGAACTATGCAGTGCAGCCACCGTAAGACTTTCATACCACCATACTTCAGCATTTCTGTTCGAATATTGTTTCAAAGGTTGGTCGATTGGTAGAGCCTCTGCTACTAATGACTCAGTTAAGTAAGTTTGAGCGCGGTTAGTAGTTGGAAGGGGACCAATCGTTCGATGCTGTTGGCACACTCTCCCTCGATGAGTCTTTGGACTCCCTGGAGGTGTCAAATAATAATAATAATAATAATATCATCTGCTCCTGCTGACTTTCTGCATTTCAAGCCTTTGATGGCTTTTTCTACTTCAAGTATGGATATTATTCCTGACTGTATGCCTGTGGGTCTTTTTTATCACTGTTCTTATCATTGCTAGTTTCATTTAGCAATTTTTCAAAGTAATTACTCCATACTTCAAGGATATCTTTTTCTCTGGTCTTCATATCACCTTTATCATCTCTAATTCTTTTTGCAGCACTTTTTCCTCCATTTCTGAGCTTCTTCAACAATCTCCAGAATATCTTGCCACCTTCTTGATATTTATTTTCTATGTTATTACCAAAGTCTTCTCATGACTTTTATTTAGCTAGTTTTACACAGTGTTTAGCTTTGTTACATTTGTCTCTGTATTCTCTAAGAGCACTAGCTGACTTATTTGCCAGGAACTTTTGATATGCTTTCTTCTTTTTCTTCACTGCCTCTTAAACTTCCTGTGTCTACCATGGAGTTATGATTTTTCTATCCTTGCACACAACCTTATCACATGCCTCTCTGTCTGAATCAATCAAGGTTTTCTTGAAGGCTTGCCACTGAATCTCCAAGGTTTGATTCAAACTCTTGTTCTCAAACTCTTTCATTTTTTTTTCAATAATCTTTTTGTATTTTAGTCTACAGTTCACACCTGAGAGCTGCTCAACTTTTATTCACTTTAAAACTTTCTTACATGTTCTTCTTTTTAAAATAAAATTCAATTTTATCCTGCTCAAGACTAAATAGTGATCCCTTCCAATTTCAAATCTTTTGTACACTCTGGTGTCCTGCACCAGGGAGAAAACATCACCATCAACAATAACATAGTCAATGAGACTTTTCTTATTCGTTGCCTCTTCTCTCCATGTGAATTTGTGCACATTTTTATGTTGGAACATTGTGTTAGTAATAACCCGTCCATGTTCTGAGCAGAAATCCAACAGGTATTTGCCATTATTATTAGCTTTGCTCTTTTTTCCAAATTTTTCGAAAATTTTTTTGTATGTCTTACAATCATTTCCTACTCTGCTATTTAGATCCCCAACGAGGACCAACTTTTCCTTTTTCATTGTGTCAGTTGCTTTCTCTAAAGCCTCAAAAAATTCCTCCATTTCTACCTTAGTAGAACCTTCTGTGGGACCATAGGCACAAATGTCTCAAGTCTCATTGTCCAGTTCTGCATTCTTATATTTACCGACATCACTCTACTTGAGACGCCTGCCATTCAAGAAGATTAGCCTCGTATTTAGTGCTGAATACTATGGCTACTCCTTCTTTTCCTTGATTGTCATTGCCTGAGTATAACATTTTGTATTTATTGCTTAGAAATATCTCACCAGTTTTTGTCTTTTTTGTTTCAGTCACCTGTATTATGTCGATCTGGTACTTATCCAGTTCCTCAAGCTAGCTCCAGTTCTTTACCATTTAGGCTTCTTATGTTGATAGTACCGATCTTTAACTCTGGTGATGTTCAGTTGGGATGTTCAGATTTGTTCCAGTAGCTGACTTTTCACTCTTTGCCCTGGTTCCCTGGCGAAAACAACGGGGGCCTTGTTTAACCGGGCGACACCCAGCCAGCATGAAATTCTGTCATGTTGTTCTATCATTTTGTATTTTGGTTTAAGCCAATAAGAATTATTGGCATAAACCATAATAAGAATACAATATTTTATTACAATATAATATAAACCTTAATAAGAATACAATATTTTATTACAATATAATATAAACCTTAATAAGAATACAATTTGGTTCTGCATTCTTATATTTACCGACATCACTCTACTTGAGACGCCTGCCATTCAAGAAGATTAGCCTCGTATTTAGTGCTGAATACTATGGCTACTCCTTCTTTTCCTTGATTATCATTGCCTGAGTATAACATTTTGTATTTATTGCTTAGAAATATCTCACCAGTTTTTGTCTTTTTTGTTTCAGTCACCTGTATTATGTCGATCTGGTACTTATCCAGTTCCTCAAGCTAGCTCCAGTTCTTTACCATTTAGGCTTCTTATGTTGATAGTACCGATCTTTAACTCTGGTGATGTTCAGTTGGGATGTTCAGATTTGTTCCAGTAGCTGACTTTTCACTCTTTGCCCTGGTTCCCTGGCGAAAACAACGGGGGCCTTGTTTAACCGGGCGACACCCAGCCAGCATGAAATTCTGTCATGTTGTTCTATCATTTTGTATTTTGGTTTAAGCCAATAAGAATTATTGGCATAAACCATAATAAGAATACAATATTTTATTACAATATAATATAAACCTTAATAAGAATACAATATTTTATTACAATATAATATAAACCTTAATAAGAATACAATTTGGTCTGCTAAATCCGTAATTGCCAGTCCATCCTCATTTGTTCAGTATCCAGGTAGATACGTATCAGGGTGCACCATGAGAAGGTGAGGATTGGACATTAGGTCAGAAGCCCTGGTCGGTTCTCCACATTCCTTTAAAGGCTGTGTGGAGGTCTCCTCTTAGTTATACAGCTTTGATCCTTAAGCACCCCCCAAGGATCTATGTGTATATCTTTTACTTTTTCTATGAAGTCTGTGCTGTTCTTAATGAACGATGGTGTTTTTCCTATATGTGGTAAAATCAAGTTTGTAAGGTGTTTTGCCAGATTTGAGGTAGGAGAGTTTCTTCCATCCACTATCGGTCTTAGTGTATATCTTTTTTTTTATGAATTTTAGGAACTCCATATATTCTAGGCACTAGTGGATATTTGGATTGTAGATTTCTTTTGAGTTCCTCAGACCAATTTGATATATTCTTGATAAGTTCATTGGTTTTGTTGTGAGTTCACCAAGTAGGGTCTCTGTTTAATGCTGTGTAGGTATCGGAATCTTCAAGAAGGCTTTTCATTTTGTTGTTATAATCTTCTCAGTTTAAAAATACTGTTGTTGAATTTGTCTGCTTTTATTATGACTATGTTTTTGTCTGATTTGAGTTTATTAAGGGCTGCAAATTCTGTTTTTTGTAGGTTTTTTGGTGCTAATTTGTAATTTAATAGTAATGCTGCACTTTGAATGTGGATCAGATCTGCTATATCTCCTGGTACATTTATTATTCCTTTTTCAATTTGGGCTAAGATATCAATTTTTGGGACTTATCGTGCGTTACAGCAAAATTAAAGCTTTTCATAAGAAGATTTGTTTCATCCCTCATTAGAACTCTTGAGTGAAACTTTAAGACCAATTAAACTCGCCAAGTTTCTATATTCCTGCAGAGGTTTCTGTGGTTAAGAAGTTCTATATAATTATTCCGGTTTTGTGACTACATGTTTATTAAAGAAAACTGTTTTTAAAACTAAACAAATACTAAAAACAATACCCAACAAGTTTCGTTAGTCATCAGACTAACATCTTCAAAGGCAAAGAGAACTAAAAATTTAAAGCACAAACTACTAGAAATTACAAAAATTAGTTCATTTCTTGTTATTGTGAACAGGGGCAGCTCGTGAATAGGCATTGCAGAACTGCAGCACCCCCAATTTTTCTCGACATATAAATATATTTATTAATTTATTTATATTTGCTTGTAATATTTACTTTTATCATCAGCAATCCTATACAATTCTCTTATTTTGTGTAAAAAAAATAATAAAAAACCATCTTGTAGCACTTAGGAGAGCGAAGGATGCTTGCAGCACTGTGTTTACCACAGTGTCATATTGCTACACGCGCAAGCATATGCACGTCATAGTGAGATGTGAGCTATTAACATAATGCGGCACACTCCGTCGTGCAGTTCCACTGTTGTTTATATGCAGTTTGCACCAGTAGTAGAGGGTTCATAGTGCTTATCGCGTTTACTCCGTCTCTTTAAATATTTGGACATTGCAATTAAAGGATGTAATTGTAATGTCCAAAATTTGTAAATCCATTCCTTTAGTTACAATTAAAGGAGTGGATTTTATTTTTAAGTAATTTTGTATTATACTAAACTGTGTAATTTTATCGATAATAAACAATATATTTTCATGAAACAAAACAAGAAGAATATATATTATTTTTAAGTAATTTTGAATTATACTAAACTGTGTAATTTTATCGATAATAAACAATATATTTTCATGAAACAAAACAAGAAGAATATATATTATTTTTAAGTAATTTTGAATTATACCAAACTGTATAATTTTATCGATAATAAACAATATTTTTTCATGTTTAATTTTTTTTAATTTTTACCATAATTTTGATATTTTATCCAAACATGTATACACTGTACTTACAGTGTGTATGTATATTTCGAAAGTTGCAGCACCCCCCACAATTTCAAGCCACAAGCCGTCACTGATTGTGAACATCAAAACAGTTCATTAAAAAACTGAATAACAGATCTATACCACCGTTAATGTGCGTTAGCTGGAGACAGTTTTATTTGTTGTCGCGTTCTGTGGTTCACGCTCACTCTGTCTGAGGTCTGAAATTGGTAAATTTTTTTAAATATATAAAGAGCCAATAGGCTTCAGTGATATAAACATTATTTAAATTAAGCGGATATTAAATCCCACATTGTTTTAAAACTGAATAAGAAACTCAAAGATTGGAATCAGAGAGTTTCATGCTGAATATAGTATAATAAAATTTAAAAGTATCGGCAACTACTAGCGTGAACTAATGCAAGTAGTCCAGTACTACAAACTCGGGCAACTCGCAGCAAAGGTGGTAAAGTTTTGATCGCTATTCTTGGTATTTTCCATAATGTAAAACACATTTCCTAGGAAATGCATGCTGTTATTACATTACGGTGGTAGGTCACTACCCAGACTGGTTTCAGCCTTTATTGTGGCTTCATCAGTGAGTAGCCAGACCAAATTAATACCAAAGGGTATAGTGAAAAGAACTTATATACTCTGCTATACGAGTTGTCAAAAAGGTGCACCAATTAAGTTACTTAAATATATAAAGAGCCAATAGGCTTCATTTTGGCGATATAAATATTATTTAAATTACATTACGGAAAATTATGGAAAATTACATTATGAAAAATACCAAGAATAGTGATCAGAACTTTACCACCTTTGCTGCGAGTTGCCCGAGTTTGTACTACGTACTTGGGCTACTTGCATTAACTCATGCTAGTAGTCGCCGATACTTTTATAGTTTATTTTACTGTATTCGGCATGAAACTTTCTGATTCCAATCTTTGAGTTTCTTATTCGGTTTTAAAACAATGTGGGATTTAATATCCCCTTAATTTAAATAATGGTAAATTTTTAATAAACTATGACTAAAATTGATTTGAAATCAAACCTTGGTTTTTGTTGCATTGCGTAAGAATTTTAATCATATTTGCTGCCTCTTTGAATTTTCTTGTGAAACAATTCTTATCTATATAGGACATGTTTGTTCTATCCCAGAGTACATCATGACCGGTAGAGGTTGCATGAAATGCCAATTCCAATTTATGTTCTCTCTTATTTTGTACATCCTTTTGATGTTCGCTCATGCGAATTTCTCTCGATCTCCCTGTCTGGCCTACATAGCAGATGCTACAGAAACAGTGAATATTATAAATCCCTGGTTTTTTCATTGGGTGATGTGGAGGTTTTGGAGGATGAAAAGATCTTGATATTTTTTCAAGTGGCAGGAAAGTCACTTTTATGTTGTATTTGTAGAGAAGTTTGGCTAATTTATCTGTTACATTCTTGATATAAGGATGGGTGACTGTGTTTTTGAAATCTTGTTTATTTAAGTTTCTTGTAGGTACTGTATTGAGAATTTTCTTAAGTAACTTAGTATTGAAACCATTCAGTTGTAGGATCTGTGTTAAGTATTGTATTTCTTCTTTCCATTTTCTTTCTGTACTAGGGATGTTGTATGCTTTATCCCTTAAGGTTTTTATTAGGCCTAATTTTTGCTTGGGGTGGTGATGTGAAGTAGCTTGCAGAAATCTTCGTCTGTTTGTTGGTTTTCTATAGATGGATAATGATAATCTGTTTTTTCTTTCATTTATTTCTATAAGGATATCTAGGAAAGGAAATTTTTTTATTTTCTTCTAGTTCCAGAGTGAATTTTATGTTAGGATGTAAGTTGTTAAGATAGTCTTGAAATGTTGTCAGTTCTAGTACTGTTCCTGGCCAAATGATGAAGATATCATCCACATAGCAGAGCCATATTTTTGGTTTTTTGTGCCAGTTTTGTAAAGCCTTATTTTCAAAAATTTCCATGTAGAGGTTTACTAGAGCTAGTGAGAGGGATGAACCCATTGCTAATCCTTCCTTTTGTTCCCAGAGTTTGTCTTGGTAAAGGAAGAACTTTTTTTTTATGTAATGTTTGTAGAGCTGTAGAATGTCTGGTGGGATGAGATTTTCTAGGATGTTTACTGTTTCATTTCTTGGAATCTTTGTGAAAAGGCTGACTACATCTAAACTCACTAATATGTCTATGTGTATATCTTTTACTTTTTCTATGAAGTCTGTGCTGTTCTTAAATTAAAGTTTTCCCTTGTTGTACAAACCATTCCTCAGCTGTAGATATGACTTCATCATCTGTGGTAATTTTTGTTCCTCTCAAGTGTTTCTTTAAATTTGGGAATAGGAAATAGTTAGATGGGGTCAGGTCTGGCAAATAGGATGGGTGAGGCAGACATTGAAAGCCCAAGTTGTGTATTGTCTGTTGGGTTTCATGAGCAGTGTGAGCAGGTGCATTGTTCTGCAAAAGCAACACTCCTCTGTTTAGTTTCCCACAGCATTTTTCCTTCAGTACCTCCTTCAATTCCTTCAGAGCTGTTGAATAAACTGCTGCTGTACTTGGTAAGGATTACACCATTCATATCCCAAAAGACAATGGCAAGAACCTTCCCCACTCACTTTTTGGGTCGGAACTTCTTTGTCTCTAGAGAACCTTTTTGCCTCCACTTCATTGACTGTTGTTTGGTTTCTGGGTCATAGGGATGAAGCCATGTTTCATCAACAGTCACAATACAAGACAAAAAATTTGCAACTGATTTCTCAAAATCACCCAAAATCTCTTGAGATGACAACACACATTCTCTCTTTTTGGTTTGCATTCAAACATTTGAGACCCACTTTGCTGAGTACTTCTGTATGTCCAGATGCTGGTGGATAATGACCCCAACTCATTCCATGGATATCCCCAGTCTTTGCAATGTGTTTGGCTAGTATTTGTCTATCATCAAGGATCATGGCATGCACTGCATTGATGTTTTCAGATGTGTTCACTCTGGAAGGTCTTCCTGACCTGGGGGGCATGTCATCTCAGGATGCCCAGTTTTAAACTTGGCCACCCATCTGGCCAAGTTTAAAAGACTAGTCTCAGAAAAAGTCTCACACAAAGTTTGGTGAATCTCATTTGTTGATTTTTCATGCAGCATGAAAAACTTGATTACAGCCCACACCTCTATGTCTTATGATTTCTTCAAAATCCTCTGACATGTCTTCTTATATATCCTAAAAGAACAAATTATTATAATTTATTGAAACATTGGGACTAAAAGTTTTAAGATATGTTCTTTCTTGTGGTTATAGCAGTTGCTTTAATATTATTTTTGTTCTAGGTGTTTATCAGAACTTTTTAGACCCCCCCCCCCCAATCAGAAATAATTTGTAGTGGAAATACTTCAGAAGAAAACAAATTGAAATAAATCAAAGATGGATTGAAATAGTGAATCCATACAGATATCTAGCACATGTCGTTACAAACAACCATAAACTTGATAATGAATTGTAGCTAGAATGATCGCAGGATGGAAAGTTTTTAACCATTGTAGAGAGATATCTAAAAGCAATTTACCAAACTGCATAAAAAGAAAGATCTACAACCAGTGTGTACTCCCAACAATGATCTATGGTATAGTGAAACATGGAGCCTGACTAAAAAACATCTAGAGAAACTGAAAACAACACAAAAAAACATGATAAGAGCTATTTTGTGAATAATCTAATTAGATAAAAAGAATAATGCTTGGATAAGGAAGCAAGCAAAGATAATGAACATTGCCTTATTATACAAGGCAACAAATGGTGCTGGATAAGACATGATGAGAATGTCTCACAAAAGATGGACAAAGAGAACAACAGAATGGACACCAAGAACTGGTTATCAAAAATCAGGTAGACCAGTGATACGGTGGGACAATGGAATAACAAGATGTGGATATTTCTGGTGAAGAGATTGCACAAGACCAGTTAAAATGGAAGAAGCATAGAGAGATCTTCATCCAGCAATGGACTGAAGAAAGCTGTTGAAGATGTGTGTATATTTGTGTTAAAGTGCCTCTATAGCATAATTAGAAGAATGATGATATATTAGAAAAGGCCTAAGTTTGATTCTTGTCATGACAAAAGGATTTTTCATATGGGTTTTTTTCAATTTAAGGTTAGTTAGCTGATCTCAGGATAGCATGGTTTTTCTCCTGGAAATTCAGGTCTCGCATACAGACAAATTGGCTGAGAACACACATAATTTACAAACAAAAAATACTAGTGGTGGACAGTAGATGACATTGATGGTAGTAATGTTGTAATTGGAGAATTAAGTAGTAAGAGACACAGCAAGATGTAGGTAGCAAGTAGAGTAGAATGCCCTCCTGCGATGAGTCCTTGTACTACTTGCAGGTGTCATATAATAATAATATGATTTATTTAGGTTTGTTGTATATTTGTTTATTTGTTATTAGTATAATGTTAAAAACCTAATAGATACAATTATTATAATCTAGTGTTTCTCATTTTCATGATTCAGTTTGCTTAATTATAAATAACACTGTATAACTATTCAAAATTTATACATTGTCAAATTTGATTAATGGACTATGCCTGTATATCCAAAATAAATAAATAATGCTACTGGAGTTTAAGTTGAGAATCTAGACGGTTATTCTCTGTGTTTATCATCATATATTATTTTGTATGAAGTAGTGAAAGTAAAATAGAGAATAATTGTTCCCTCTTAAATGGAACTATCAAGGTGTGTTTGAATTTTTATTTATTTATTTTTTTTTTTTCTTCACATATTCAGAATTTCTTTTGTGATATGAAGTGGTTTGGAATATCAAGACTATTATAATTAACATACAATCATAGTGTTTGATTTTTGGAAAAACAATAGTTGTTTTTCTGAAACTGAGTTTGTTTTAAGTGTTAGTGTATCAGCAGCCTGTCTATATTATTGTTAAACAAAAAAGACAGTGTTTATTCAGGTAGAGAAGAAAGTGATATTAAAACTTCTCACCACAGTGTTTTTATTATTATTATTATTATTATTATTATTATTATTATTACCGGCTACTTCAAGGAGTCCTTATACTCATTAAGGGAGGCCCTAAACATCATGTCAAGAACTATTCAGCATTTGCACAGTATTTATCATGCTTTGCACTCATTCACAGTCATGGCAACCACAACAGACTCTGGAAACCTATTCCACTCATTGACTACTCTCCAAGCAAAAAACCTAGTTCTAACACCCTTGCCAACTACACTCTTGCTCAGTTTCCATGGATGGCCCCTAGTTCTCTCACCACCACACCTGTTCTGAAAGATTTCCTCTGAATTAATCTTGTAAAAACCCCTCAGTAATTTGAATGTCTCAATCATATCATCCCTCTTCTGTCTATCAACGAGTTTCTGTAACCCATAAATCTTCAACTTGTTCTTGTAAGGTTCATTCCATAGACCAGCTACCATCTTGGTCACTAGCCTCTGGATCCTCTCTACCTCCTCCCCATCACCAAGAAACCCCTTGCACACAGATCTGTGCACAGTATCAAGATGAGTATTATCAAGGCTCGATAAAGAGGAACAATAACCTGCTTGTCCCTGCTCGTCAAAGTATTCTTCAGTAACCAAGTGATCTGATGAGCTGCTTTAGCCACTTTTGCTATGTGCCCCTAAACTTTAACTCCCTATCCACTAACACTCCCAAGTCTCTGGCTTCGTCAATTTCCTGGAGTACAGTTCCACCAATGCAGTGGAACTGTACTCAAAATGCATAACCTTACACTTTGCCACATTAAACTGACATCCATTCTCCTTACCCCAATCTGCCCAGATCATCTTGCAAAATTTTGACATCATGTGTATTCACTATTGCTCTACCAACTTTGCATCATCAGCAAATAACTGAACAGTTCCTCTCAGATCAATCCTTTCCTATCATTAATGAACAAATTAAATAGCAGCGGTCCAAGAATAGACCCCTGTGGCACACCACTAATCACAGGCCTTCTTTTGGACTCTACTCCTGAATAAATTACGCTCTGATATCTCTCCATTAACTACCCTCCTATCCATCTCACCAACCCTATATCCATTACCATGTGCTGCAGCTTACTGATTAGAATTCCATGTGGTATCCTGTCAAAGGCCTTTGCAAAGTCCAGCAGTATCACTGTAAACCCATTACCTTTATCCAACTCAACTGTCACCTGTCAATGTATTGTAAAACATGAGCAAGTTAATGAGGCATGATTACCCTTCACAAAACCATGCTGCCCCCATACAGTATCCCATTTCCATCTATCCATTCCTGTATTTTGCTCTTGACCAACTTCTCCAATACTTTGATGACTCCTGTTATTTGCATTAGTCTTCCTGAGACAGTAGTAAGTATCGTTATTGGAATGAAATGGTTGTAACAGATGAACAAAAAAATGCATTTTGATGACCCATTTAAAGATGATTATGATGATGCAGATAGGCATGCTGAAGAACACCAAAAATGCCGAATATCTGATAGTGGACTGAAATTCTAACTGAAGAAATTCTTGTTCCACTTAGATTTTTTGAGCATATTATAGGTAGTCATAATGGAGATAACATCAGGCATGTTGAAAGCAATGTTATTGTTGATTGAACATTCAATAGAATGCAGATGCCAAAATAGGTAACAATTAGAGATACTCTGGATCAATTTGCTATTGCAGTAGGAATGATTGATTAAACAGTAGCAGTGAATGAAGTCTTCAGAGAGAATATTTCATTATCAGGACTTCATCATGATGATGCATATCAGGAATTCCTGGGTCTGACTCCCACTGATGAGACTCGAATAAAGGTCAAAATTGGTCTGCGTAGTGACCCTTTCCATAATGCATAGCACTTACATGTCTGAGAGGAAATGTGATTTGGAATACTAAGGCAATTGTTGTGAATTCAAGAACCTCTATGTACAAGAAGCCTAGTTGCAAAGATACTTCACATGCAAACTTTGTTTGCTTACACTTCAATGAAGGATTTCTTGTCAAGCTTAAATTAATTAATTTGTCCTTGTTCCCCTGATGAAAACAGTATAGGCTTTGTACCATCAGTTGTTTTTAGTTTAATCTAATACAGAATATTATTTAGTGCTACTAAATCCCAAATTGCTAGCTCTTTCTCATTTGTTCAGTGTCCAAGTGAATATGTGCTAACAGGATGCACCACAAGAATGTGACAGTTAGACATTAGGTCAGAAGCCTCAATCGGTTCTTCACATTTCCCATGTGGCAGTTTCCTTCCTGTTGTCTAGCCTTGACTTTTATGTGGTAATGGACCATTCATAGTAATAATGTTCTCTTGTAGAGAATCCATGTTATTGTCTAGTATAAACTACTGCCGTGGAGACACTACAATGATTCAGGAGACTAATTTTAAAAGCTTATCTCACTGGCAGATTACTTCACTTATTCTTTAAAGGATGGAAATACAGTTTGTTTCTTTTCATCTTCTGTGTAATACATATACCTATGTCTATCAATTAATTGTATCTTGATGATGATGCCTTTTTGAAATAAAAAAAAAAGGCATGTTTATTTGGCACCATAAACAAATCATAGCATTTGGTTAACAAACATATTATTACTATTAGACACCATGAAGTCAACGACTCATCTAGGCGGTCCTTTGTCATATACACAGCTCATCATACATGTCTTAATCACATTCAAATTCTCTGCAGACACCACACTATTACTTACTACACATCTTACTAAATATTGCATGAAAAATTATATGCAGTGAATTATTTGGCATACAACATGTTACCTAAGTAAACAAAATTTTGATGTCTTGATGATACAGTTTCCAGACAAGTAAATGTTAATGCTGATATTATGACTTCAGAGATATAAAAGACTGCAATTAGAATCGACTACACTTGAAGAGATTTTTTTAAGTATTTATAATTATATCCAGTCAGAGACATTTTAAAATCATTTATTGATATCGGCACTGATAGTGTAGTGGCAGTGACAAGTTAACATACCGTGTGATATTATTATTATTACTTTCATTTGTTGCATTTACCAGTCTCCAAACACTAATAACCACTCAGATCTCCTCACATTCCTTTCCATGAAACTTGACCACCTGCAATCTAGCTATCCAAATAGGAAGGTCATCTTTCTGGCCAACATCAACGTTTCACAATTCCAACTGGCTCCCTACTCCAACACCACTGACTAAGCAGGATGAGAAGCAGAAGTCTTTGCTATAAGTAATGACCTAATACAAATTGTACATCTATCCACTCTAATCCATGATAACCCTCTTCGCTCTTCAAATACTCTGGATCTCTGTTTTACCAGTTCTCCTTCCAGATAGAGGTCACCTCTTCTCTTGGAGTCAGTTGGGATGACCTCTAGAATTTCTTCATCTCCTTTCCTTAGTCTGACTATTACTTCTACTCACCTGACCTTAACACCTGCTGCGAATGAGTCACAGAAATTATATGAAGAACTTCATCCCCCCATTCAGCCTATAATTCTCTCATCTACTTTCCAAGTACTAGTTCAACCAAAAATGTATAAAAGCAGTTGAAGAAAAAAATTCAGCTTATTGCATTTGGCTTGCATCAAGGACTCCAGCTTCATATTCTACCTATACTAAAGCCACATATGCATATCAGCACAACATTATGCATATCAGTCATCAGCAGATCCAAATCAGATTTCATAAAGGCCAACAGCAGAAAACTTGCCTCCTGACCAAATGGATGCTATGCTCTTCTGGTTGCTTGCTAAGGTCATTGGATGCAACTTTTTCTCTCCTGCACTTCCACCCATCTCTCTCTCTCTCTCTCTCATCCTGAAGCCAACACTCTTTTCCTCAAACTACTGTATATAGATGACCAAGAAAAATTGCCTCCTACCAGAATCCAAGCACTGAATGCCTCCCATAGATTTTCAAAAAGAAATACATAAAAAAAACTGCTAAATAACTTAAATACTAAGAAAATCTTTTGGTTCTGATGGCATCTCTCCAATTGTTCTCAAATATTGTGCTCCAGAGATAATACCCATCCTGCATTGTCCCTATAATTTATTATACATATCTGGTACTTATCCCAATGCATAGAAGCAATCTCATATCCATCCCATTCCAAAAAAGGTCGATAGTAGTCTACCATCAAACTACTGACCAGCTGCCATGACCTCAGTCCTCTCCAAAAATAATGGAGAAAGTTATCAATAGCCAGTTCCTCCATTACTTAGAGACCCACCAATTAATTAGCGACCACTAGTATGGATTCCGCCATTCAAGATTCACAGCTGACCTTGTAGCTTCATCATCCACCACTGGACACATACTATGGAAGGTTCAGAGAAACTTGTGTTTTTGCTCTTGACATTTCCAAAGCTTTCGACTGTGTGTGTGTGTGGCATTGAAGTCTACTAAACAAATTGCCATCTCCCTGCATTCTCTGTAATTGAGTAACCAGCTTTCTGCTGGCTACTCAATTACAGCATGCCTCAAAGCTCTATCCTATTCTCTTTCTCCTGAACACAAATGATTTACTCAAATAACCACTAAGCAGACAAGAGTATTTCCTCTCATGCTACTCATTTGACAAACTATACAATACTCTGACATCCCAGGCTAGAAGATGATCTACAACTAGTTCCTTAAGAATTAATCTACATACTATCCTCCAGTGGGGCAAGGACCAAAACACAGTCTTGCCTTTTCTTGTGCAAAAAGGGATCCCAGCTCACCTAATCTTATCCTCAGTAATACACAAATCACCAGACAAGATCAGATTTCTTTGCTTGGAGTAACATTTACTTCCAATCTTTCCTGGCATAAACACATCACATCAATAGCCTATTTCACACCCAACCAACTCTTCACTATGTACAAATCCGAAATCTGTCCATGTTTAGAATATTGCTCACATGCTTGAGGTGGTGCACCTAAAACTTCCCTTAAAATCCTTGATGCCATCCAGAGGCATGCAATTAGGCTCATAGTTGATCCCTCTCTTACAGACTTACTTCAGCCTCTATCTCACTGCACAGTGTTCAGGTGCTGTGTCTGTTCTATGGATACATCCATGATCACTGTTTTCCAGTGAATTGGCAACCATCATTCCTTTGCTTTCTGTTGCACCTGTTAATACAAGAACTGCAGCTGGCTACCCAGCACCCACTTTACTGTGCAACTGCAAACACACTGAACTTGCTTCTATTCTTCCTCTTTTATTCTGCACACCTCTGTTTTCTGGAACAGCCTTCCTCAAAAAGTATTCTCAAACAACTATAACCTTGCAACTCTTCAAAAAAAAAACATCAATGAACTTCTATCTCAGTCCTCATCTGCACCCTACACATGGCACTGATGTGCCTATAGTTCACTCAGCCTCTTGTGTATGGGATCAATATATATAAAAAAAAAAGTGTTACACCTCCTGAGAGTCCAAGGACTCATCTTGGGAGGGCACAGTACTCCATTCCATCCAACTTGCCATCTTCCTTACTTCAATGCACAATGCCATCTACAGCTCACCACCACAAATAGTATTTTTATATTTTTAATAATTTTAAAGTATTTTCTAGGATAAAAAAACTTATCTCTATATGAAATTGGCCAACTCACCTTCACTTGATAAAGCCCATATAAAGATTCCTCTCATAACCATTAGAATCAA
This sequence comes from Typopeltis vanoorti, assembly GCF_054136105.1. Taxonomy (NCBI): domain Eukaryota; kingdom Metazoa; phylum Arthropoda; class Arachnida; order Uropygi; family Thelyphonidae; genus Typopeltis; species Typopeltis vanoorti. The sequence goes on from NC_143559.1 coordinate 61,971,576, forward strand.
CCTCAGGTTTTTTTCTGTTGAAGGATGTAACATCTCATTATTCTCCCAGTTGTACTACATGAGAGCTTATGCTACGTGATATGCTACTGAACTTAGCCAAAAAAAAAAAAAGAAATCAACAAATTGCATCTTGTTTTAATTCGATTCCTTTTAAGAGTCTACTTGCATGAAATCATTAAGACTGCTGATGTTGTTGTTATGTGCCATCCAGTCATTTTTGACTCCTGGTGATCTTATGAACAAAGGCTCTCCATCCTACTCGGCTTCTTGTCCTTCCTTTCTTTCAGTAATTGTAAATTCAAGTTGGTAAGTTCTTTTATGTTGTCCATCCAACTTTTTTTTGTGGTCTTCCTCTTCTCATCCCTTCAATCTTCCCTAACATAACTGCCTTTTCCAATGATTCGTCAGCTCGCATAATATGTCCAAAGTCCATCAACTTCTATTTACCAATCATCGCCTCCAAGGAGCATTCTGTTTTTATATTCTATAAAACCTTTTTATTGGTCATTCTTGCAGTCTGTGTGATTCTTAATAATCTCCTCCACACCCATAATTCAAATAAATCAATTTGCTTTCTATCTTTTTTAATAATCCAGCTTTTACATCCATACACCACTGCTGGAAATACCATTGTTTTGACAATTCTAACTTTTGTGGCCTTACCAACACCTCTATCTTTCATAATTTTTGTCAGGTTTAACATCGCGTTTATCCCCATGATTATCCTTCTTTTAATTTCATCTTTACATTTACTCCCATTTCTGAATCTGGGCCCCTGTAAATCATAACTTTCAACAATTTCTATTTTATCTCCCTCTATTATAAATTCATTTAAATTGCCAAAAAGCCATTGCTTTTGTTTTGCTGATGTTTAAATTAAGCCCAGCTTTGTTACTTTCCATCTTAACCAATAGAATCAACCACTCCAGATCTTCCTTAGTTTCTGCTATGAGGGTTGTATCTGCATATCTTAAATTATTTATTTTTCTGCCACCAATCTTAATTCCAGCAGGATCTTTATCTAAATCAGCTATTCTCATAACATATTCACTATAAACATTAAAAAGGTAGGGCACAGTATATAACCCTGCCATATCTCGTTTTCCACTTGAACACTGTTTATTTCTCCAAAGGCTGTTAGATTCTTGGTCGTCATACAGCTCTCTTATCAGGAGAATTAGGTGTTTCCCATTGGTCTCATTACAATCCACTGTTGTGATCCACACAATCAAAAGCTTTCTTATAATCAATAAAACAAATGAATACCTTCTGAACTTCTCTTATTCTTTCCATAATCCATCTCATGTTTGCTATTTGGTCTCTAGTTCCTCTACCTCTCCTGAAGCCTGTCTGTTCTTATTGTGGCATTTCTCTATTCACATATGGCTCCAACCTTTGTTGGATCACTTTCAGCATAATTTCTATCAGATTGCTGATAGCCAGTGCTTAAATCTCATATGATATATATATATATATATTCACTAAGGGTATTTACTTGGATTGTAGACATTTTTATATTAGAATTTTACTGACCAGAAACACCGAGATAAGACAAAAGCATAAATGCCCTGATTAACTAGAAAGACGCATCTTAGAATCAAAAGAAATTGTTCTGGACCCCTCACACATGAACAGTAATTAAAGTTATAGCTTACCTGATTCACATGGCACAGTAATTCAGTTTTGGTGTCCTCGATATAGTTCCCACTCACTAACGCCTTACCGCTAGACCTGCCACGCGGATGCCAGTTCAAACTTGACTGTTGTTGTTGTTCCTAACTTGTTTATATGAGAAGTTCATTTTTTATCTTGCTAGTTTTCCAGTTTTTTCTGATAGTATGTACACCTGAAGAAGTTGGCATTCCGACGAAACTAGTTGTGTTCTTATTAAAGTTTTTGTCTTATCTCAGTGTTTCTAGTCAGTAAATTCTAATATAAACACACACACACACACACACATTTGTACTATATAATAACTGAGTTTAATATTTTTATATTTTGAGCTGTTATTTTATTATATAATTCTAAATTAATTAGCAGTTGTCCTTTGTTTCAATATATATGTGTGTGGGAGGATGGGTATTCACTGTGTAAAAAAAACAAATAAAAAACATATAATTTAATATTTTTTTTGCATATGTGTAAATTTTTTTTTTTAACATGTATTCATAGGTAGCTAAACTTCTAGATCAGAAGCGCTCACAAAATGTTGGAATTTTAATTTCAAGTTTAAGATTAGAAATAGCTGATGTGGAAAATGGTAAGTAAAAATCTAAACAGAGCACATTTGTTAAATGCTTGATTGTAATCCAAATAATTAAACTTCATTTGAAATAGGTCTTTTATGGTTATCTTTTCAAAACTTCGAACCTACTGTTATTATCAAGGTACCTCAATGGAATCTTAGAGCTCATCATAGGAAGCTTTGTGCTTGCTCACACCATGCTTATCGCATTTTTCCTTAAACTCATTCATTGATAGTATGCTTGCCGCTCCCTCAGGACCCAGCCTACTCATTCACCACTCATTAAATAAAAATTTTAGTCTCACATCCATTTAGTAATGTATTTGAATATATTTTGAATTCTCTCTCTCTCTCTCTCTCTCTCTCTCTCTTGTTATCATGAAACCTAGGAGACTAATTGGTAAGGTGAAAGAGATGGTCATATTGGCTGAAATGTATGACTTGAAAGGAGAAAATTATGGCATGAGAGAGGATATGAATTATTGGAAGTAGCAAAAGAAAACGAGTCTGTTGCTGCAATATGACAGAGTAGAACTGAGAAGGAGAGCCATAATAGCGAATGACTCAATGCATTGGTTATGTAGGAGGAGGAGTGGTGTGGAGTTTGTGGAGTGAGTTTGACAGGTGAAAGGACTTAAACAAGAAGAATGGTTTGCATCTGAATGGATTTGGTGTTTGGAGATTGGAAAAAGTGTTGTCGAATGAAGTGAAGGTGGACGTGCAAAATCAGGAAAACTAGAGCTTTTGGGGAAATGAAGCTATTGAGTGGATATGCAGACATCATTCAGGCATCTGAGTGCAAGAATGTGTATAATATGCCTAAGTTAGTACCACTGGTAACAAAAAACCAGAATGGGACAGTTAATATAAAGTTCAGGATAGAGGTGGGACCTAAGGGACTTTTACACTTTATGAACACTAATGCCAGGAGCATTCGGACCAAGCAGGAGGAATTTTTGGAATTGGATAGTTCATCCTGGTTAAAAGTTATTGGCATTAGTGATACATGGCTAACAGAAGATGATATAGTTAGTGGGATAGAATGTGAAGGGTATAGTGTGTTCAGAGAGGATAGAGAGAAAAGAATAGGGGAGGAGTGTTACTGATAGCTGATGAACTGCAATAAAAGAGAGTAGAAGTTCAGCTGCAGGCCAGTGAAATTAGCATATTTCAGGCTATCTAGTGTGAGATAAAGGCCAGCAGAACAAAGTATAAGTTGGATGCTGCTATAGACTAGAGGATGGAAAAGATGATGAAGATAGTATGCATTGGCAAATAGACTCAATGATTGCAGAGCAAGTAATTATTATTGGGATTTCAACTAAGGGAACATATATTGGAAGGAGGAGAAGACACATGGAAGAATCAAATGGAATTTATGCAGTTACTAAGGGATAATTACCTGAGACAGCATGTGATGGAATATACTAGGGGGATTCGAGAGTGCTTGATGTAGTAATTGCATCTGAGAATTTGTCTATAATGAATATGACCATATTGCCACCAGTTGGTGAGAGTGATCATATGGTCTTGACCTGGAAGGTGGCTAAATGTGTGGAATTTTCAGTTAAGACAGGGTATATGTTGAATTACAGGGCTGGTAAGTATTGACAAGCTTAGAAGATGCTTAGATCGGTGCCATGGCATGTAAAACTGCAAGGGCTGGATGTTGTTAGTGCATGGGAAATGGTAAAGGAGTGTTTGAGGGAAGTAATGGCAGACTGCATACCTAGAGTCAGAAGAATAATTCAAGTTAGAGTTAAATGGATGAATATTATCATTAAGCTGGATCTGCAAAAAAAAAAGAAACAATTGTGGAGGGAATTTAAGGAGAAAAGTGACCTGCAGGCACATGAACAGTACAAGGCTCAGGCCAGAAGGGTAACTAGTGCAGTAAGAAAGGCAAAAGCAGAGTATGACAGGAAATTAGCACTGCAGGCTAAAGATAATCCCAAACAGCTCTTTCGATATGCTGCAAGTAAAAGAAAAAATGTTTATGGCAGAATGATTTTAATGAATGCTGATGGTAGTGAGTAACTGAATCAGCCGAAATAGTAGAATTACTAAGTGAACATGTTGTTTATTATTTTAACGGTATAATAGAACACGGAAACTAAGTAAATAATTAATTTATTAACTTGATGCTGATATTTCGCTGGTGTTATAACCAGCATCTTCAGAGCACAAAAACACTGTTTGTCACAATACGCGAGACTAAAACAACATGGTGTACTTAAACAAAATTGTAGCAGCAACAAGACTAGAGACACAAAGATATTTCACATGGAAAGGGAAAATATACAAACAAATTGATGGGACAGCCATGGGCTCCCCCCTTCCCCCCCTAGCCAACTTTTACATAGAACACCTGGAAAAACAAGCAATCAATACAGCCACTCTCAAACCAACACTTCGGCTACGCTATGTTGATGATGTGCTTGCTATTTGGCCACATGGCCCTGAGACATTGAAAACATTCTTAGCACATTTAAATAGCCAACATCCAAAAATCCACTTTACTATGGAACTGGAAACCAACAACTGTCTGCCCTTCCTGGATACACTCATCACACGTCTCCCAAATGGTTCCTTATCATTTTCAGTTTTTAGAAAACCCACACATACAGGCAGATACTTACACAAACAATCACACCATCATCCTTCTCAACAATATGTCATATTAAAAACGCTAACCCATAGAGCGAGAGCAATCTGTTCCAATGACAAGGCTCTTACTGCTGAACTGACTCACTTACGCCACACCTTCTTGGCCAACGGCTACAATCCACATAAAATAAACAAAATACTAAACACTCCTAAGAAACCCCTCCCACCATCCACCACAGAGAACTACAACAAAACAGTCACCATCCCTTACATTAAAGGCACATCCAAAAAGATCTCAAGAATTCTCAATAAACATAAACTACGCACTACATTCAGACCATGTAGCAAATTAGCCACCCTCATCCGCTCACCCAAGGACAGCATTCCTCCTTTATCACATCCAGGAGTCTACCAAGTACCCTGCTCATGCAATCAAGCCTACTACGGTCAAACAGGAAAAACTGTGAACATCCGCATCAGCGAACATAAAAGATACGTCCGGAATTATCATTATGGGAAGTTGGGCCTGGCAGACCATGCTCTGGATAACCCTGCACACAGGATCAACTGGAAAAACACAAAAGTACTACACAGAAACCCATATAAATCAGAGAGATTGTTCTTAGAGGCGACAGAAGCCCTAAAACACACTCCAAATCTCAACAAATATGGCTGTATTAACTTGCCGAAGATCTGGGAGACAGTCATATTAAGAAAAAACTAGCACTTTTCTAGGACTCTAGTAATATATGATAGCTTTTTTTTTTTTTTTTTTTTTTTTTTTCAGATAGAGGGCACCAAAATCAGGACTCTAGTCTTTGTGTTGCTGCTACAATTTTGTTTAAGTACACCATGTTGTTTTAGTCTCACGTATTGTGACAAACAGTGTTTTGTGCTCTGAAGATGCTGGTTATAACACCAGCGAAATATCAGCATCAAGTTAATAAATTAATTATTTACTTAGTTTCTGTGTTCTATTATACCGTTAAAATAATAAACAACATGTTCGACGAACACATAAGTCTGTCCACACGTACTAAGTGAACACTTTGCAAGAGTATATCATCCAGGTGGTGATATTGCAGGAACAAGAGAGGCAAAGGCTTATATGGGAACTGAGGTAAATGAAATAGAGTTACATAGCATATTACAGAATCCTAATGTGAATACAGCTGTGGGATTGGATGGTGTACCACCTCAAGTTTTACATGAAGCTATGAGGAATTGTCATGCTCTTAACCATATTGTTTATGTCTCGGCTCTGGGTTAGTCCCAAGAGGGTGGAAAGGGGAAAATAGTTCCGTAGCATAAAGGAAGCTCTAAAACTAATGTAGCAAATTACCAACTGATTAACATATCAGGAGTTGTTATCACAGTATTGGAGAAGTTGGTCAAGAGCAAAATACAGGAATGGAGGGATGGAAATGGGATACTGTAGGGGGGGGGGGCAACATGGTTTTGTGAAGGGTAGGTTATGCCTCAGTAACTTGCTCTTAACCATACTGTTTATGTCTTGGCTCTGGGTTAGTCCCAAGAGGGTGGAAAGGGGAAAATAGTTCCATTGCATAAAGGAGGCTACAATGTAGCAAATTACCAACTGAGCATATCAGGAGTTGTTATCACAGTATTGGAGAAGTTGGTCAAGAGCAAAATACAGGAATGGATAGATGGAAATGGGATACTGTATGGGGGGGGGCAACATGGTTTTGTGAAGGGTAGATCATGTCTCAGTAACTTGCTCATGTTTTATAATACAGTGACAGTTGAGTTGGATAAAGGTAATGGGTTTACAGTGATACTGCTGGACTTTGTAAAAGCCTTTGACAGGATACCACATGGAATTCTAATCAGTAAATTGCAGCACATGGAGTTGGATATAGGGTTGGTAAGGCAGATAGGAGGGGTGGTTGATGGATAGATATCAGAGAGTAGTTTATTCAGGAGTAGTCTAAAAGAAGGCCTGTGTTGGGAGAATTCTTCAAAGCCATTGCTGACTCAAAAAATAATCTTTCAGATCTATAACAACTCCTAAATAGCAAATTCGTTTTCCTCCATCTAATCCTGTATGAAGGAGTGTCCAAAGCGTGGTCTGCCAGTCCCGACTTGCCATAGTAATAGTAGCGAATGTATCTTTCATGTTCTTCCAGGCGGATGTTCTCCCAACCTTAACAAATATGGTTGCATTAATTTGCCAAAAATTTGGGAGACGGTTATCCTAAGAAAAACTCCTGGATAACTGCTTTTTTTTTTTTTTTTTTTTTTTTTTTTCTGTTAGAGGGCGCCAAAAATAGGACTTTAGATCTTTTGTCTTTTGCAATTATATTATTTCACTCACTCACTGTTGCGTTTACATGTGTGTTGTGCTCTGATGATGCTGAGTTGAAAATCAGCGAAATATTAGCGTTAATAAAACATCTTTGTTGATAAAAGTGTTTGTGGTGGTGTTAATACCGTGAAAAATAAGTCATGAAACTGTTCAGCTGTTTGCCGATGATGCAAAGTTGGGTAGAGCAATATTTAATACAGATGATGTTAAAATTTTGCAAGATGATCTGGATAGATTGGTAGACTGAGCAGAGGAGAATGGATTTCAGTTAATGTGTGGAAAGTGTAAAGTTATGCATTTTGGGATGAAAAGATTACAAGCTGTACACCACATTGGTGGTACTGTAAATAAGAAATTGACAAAGCCAGAGACTTAGAAATGTTTCTGGATAGGGAATTAATAGTGGCATGCCCATGAGTCTGTCACCCATACCACATGAAAAGGGACAGAAACAGGTAACCTTTATCTAGAACCATACATGGCAACAGCCACTTCAGGTGCCCAATAAGCAAAGCATGATGTTTTACCAGTGATGAAAGTCATCTACCATCTAGTGGTCTGGTTGGCATTTCCTCCAACTAGGAAGGTGTGCATTTATGATGACAATACTCTTTAGGGTTGTTGATAGCCCCATTTGTGAAAACAAGCCACTGCCAGAAAAATAGAATTATCTTGGCTGGGTGAAGTTATATGCTATGCATTGGAAATCCATTAGTGGTCCAACTCTGACCATAATAATATCTGGTATATCGCTTTCAGGTAAACACCACAAAATGATGATGATAATTTTCAGTCATCTAAATTCAGAACATTTAGAAGTTCAATGCTCACACACACTAAGGGATATTTATTATCCTTTCTTCCTTTTAATATGTTTCATTGCCAAGTTGAAGTCAAAAATGCTTCAGCTTTGCATTTCAGCCCTTCTCTGTCTCCCTTCATTACATGGTGTCTAAATTTATTACCATTTATTTTATTATTTTTGTTTTTTATGCTTTTTTATTTTTAAATGATCAGTATATTTAATATAGCATAAGTTACAAATATATATCTATTAATAAAAGTATTAAAAGCATTGGTCTTTCAACAACTTTTTTTTTTTTACAGCTGTATATAACTTTGATACTTCTGTTGTGGATATTGATGCATTACAAGCTGTCTATGAAGTAGTAAGTCAACTAGAAAATTAGTAGAGCACATAACTTTAGTAGCATAATATTTATAATTAAGGTTAAATAATGTTTATATAGAGGAAAACGTCATGGCCACATTGGAAGTGTGATTAATATTTGAATAAATAAATAAAAGAAGTACTATGAATATATACCCTAACCACTAGGCCAGCCAGGCTGAGTGGTTAGGGTATCTGCTCTCCAGCCAAAAGGCTGCGGGTTCGAATCCCTCCCTGGGGATGGATGTTTGTGATTGTCTATGAAAATACTAGTGGTGGTGTCTGGTGGTAGGTGGCATTGGCATAGTTCCAGTTCGTTGTAGTGGATTGAGTGGTAGAGACAGAGAGTTGTGGAGTAAGCCTTCCCTCGATGAGTCTTTGGACTCCCTGGAGGTGTCACATAATAATAATAACAACATTCAAAGCTTCAGTTTGATTCCCCTCCCTATGAAATTGATCGATTTGATCTACTGTTTAATCATTGATCTTTCAACAAGTCCCAGAGATGTGAACAGAAGATCAAATCAATCAATTTCATAAGGGGGGGGGGGGGGGAAGAGCAATAAAACTGAAGCTTTGAATTATAGACCAGTTTGTGTGTCAGTTGGCAAAGATGTTGGTGTGGATCAAGATCTAGAACTGGACTCACAATAGCAGTATTCTCTGTGATGGTCATCATGGGTTTGTTAAAGGGAAGTCATGTTTCAACATTCCACTTTTGTATTACAGCAAAACAATGAACACATTGTACAAATGCATATCCATAGTATGCATCTCCCTTGTGCATCTTCCATGTAGATTTTGCAAAGACATTTGATAGATTTCCAATTTAGTTATCCACATGCTGTGTGGCATTGATAGTATTTAATAATAGATTAATTAGACAGCTGTTGAAAAGATATCAGAAAGTTACATATGGGGAAGCAGTATCACCATCATCATCAAATTCCTGCCATGTACCCTCAAGGGGTGTACAGGATATGATAGTACTACATGAAAAAATTTACATCATTACTAACTTCCTATCTACAATTTTCCTCCAAATCAGTCTGTTACTTGTCAAGACTCCAACATTATCAGATCTTATATTTCTATCGTCTAAGGCACTTTGTACCATATCAATCCACCTATACCTTGGTCTCCCTCTGGGTCGTTTTGCTGCCAACCTGGCAGAGAACACTTGTTTTGCTAATCTTCACCCATTCTGTCAAAGTGACCATACCACCTGAGATTAGCTCTGCTAATGCATTCCTGGATGCTGACAATGTCAAGTTCTTTCCTAATATTCTCGTTTTTAATATGTTATTGCCATTGATGCCATCTGTTCACGCCTCTAATCTTTCTCAGGACTCTCATATCTGCGGTCTCTAGTCTTTGGTCAAGTGTTTTACTTCTGACCCAGCTCTCAGATCCATAAGTTAAAACTGGTTTGAACACTGTCTTGTATACAGCTAATTTAGTGTTCCGACTAATTTCTCTTATTCCATATGAATTTATTCAATTGACTTCCCACCATACCAGCTTTGCTGATTCTGTTGTCTATTTCTATATTGAATTTATCATCTTCGGTAAAAATCGTACCTAAGTAGCGGAAATGTTTTACTTGTTCCACAGGTTCTCCATTCACAACACAGTTGACATTTTCAATGATTCTGCCTATTTTCATTGTCTTTGTCTTTTTATTGCTGACCTTCATACCATATCTATTACAACAGTTATTCAATTTAGTCAGAGAATCTTGCAGACTTGGAGCGGATTTATTTAGAAGTTTAACATCATCCACATAATGCAAAGAGCTGACATTAACATCTCAAAATTTGATATCATGTTTAATACCACTTTCCTTCATAATGTGATCCATATAGATAATGAATAACAGAGGGGATAATGTACATCCTTGTCTCACACTAGATTTAACATTAAACCATCTTCCTGTACTTCCTTCAATTCTAACTGCTGACTTACAACTCAAATAAAGACTAAGTATTGCTTGATATAATGCCCCTTTGACACCATATAACTGTAGCATATTGAATAGCTTCTCTCTTGGCACCTTGTCATATGCCTTTTCCAAATCGACAAAACTTAAATACAGATCTTTGTTATATTCCCATGTTTTCTCGACTATTTGTCGTAAAGTCAAGATCTGATCCTGACAACCTCTATTTGGCCTGAATCCATCTTGTTCTTCACCCAGCTTTTCTTCTACAATTCTTCTCAATCATTTCTCAAGTATACTTGCATAGATCTTGCCAGGAACACTCAGTACGGAAATACCTCTGTAATTCTCACATTCAGTTTTATTTCCCTTTTTATATATGGGTACTATGAAAGCTCTACTCCAATCATCGGGAATTCGTCCCTCTGTCCAGGCTTTCTGAACTATGCAGTGCAGCCACTGTAAGACTTTTATACCACCATATTTCAGCATTTCCAGTCGAATATCATCTACTCCTGCAGCCTTACAACATTTTAAGCCTTTGATGGCTTTTTCTAGTTCAAGTATGGATATGTATTCCTGACTGCATGCCTGGCCAATGTTTTTTACCACTGCACTGTCATCACTTCTTGTTTCATTTAGCAGTTTTTCAAAGTAATTACTCCATACTTCAAGGATATCTTTTTCTTCCGTTTTCATGTCACCTTTATCATCTCTAACTCCTTTTACAGCACTCTTTCCTCCATTTCTAAGCTTCTACAATAACCTCCAGAATATTTTGCCACCTTCTTGATATTTATGTTCTATATTCTTGCCAAAGTCCTCCCATGACTTTTGTTTAGCTAGTTTTACACAGTGTTTAGCATTCTTGCATTTGTCTCTGTATTCTCTAAGATCACAATCTGACTTATTTGCCAGGAACTTTTGATATGCTTTCTTCTTTTTCTTCACTGCCTCTTAAACTTCCTGTGTCTACCATGGAGTTATGATTTTTCTATCCTTGCACACAACCTTATCACATGCCTCTCTGTCTGAATCAATCAAGGTTTTCTTGAAGGCTTGCCACTGAATCTCCACGTTTTGATTCCTGTTCTCAAACTCTTTCATTTTTTTTTCAATAATCTTTGTGTATTTTAGTCTACAGTTTACATCTGAGAGCTGCTCAACTTTTATTCGCTTTCAAACTTTCTTACGTGTTATTCTTTTCAATATCAAATTCAATTTTATCCTGCTCAAGACTAAATAGTGATCCCTTCCAATTTCAAATCTTCTGTACAATCTGGTGTCCTGCACCAGGGAGAAAACATCACTATCAAGAATAACATAGTCAATGAGACTTTTCTTATTCGTTGCCTCTTCTCTCCATGTGAATTTGTGAACATTTTTATGTTGGAACATGGTGTTAGTAATAACCAGTCCATGTCCTGAGCAGAAATCCAACAGATATTTGCCATTATTATTAGCTTTGCTCTTTTCTCCAAATTTTCCCCAAATATTTTTGTATGTCTCACAATCATTTCCTACTCTGCTATTTAGATCCCCAACAAGGACAAACATTTCATTTTTCATTGTTAGGTGCTTTCTCTAAAGCCTCAAAAGATTCCTCCAATTCTACCTTAGTAGAACCTTCTGTGGGACCATAGGCACAAATAAGTCTCATTGTTCAGTTCCCGATTCTCATATTTGCCCACATTACTCTACTTGAGACTGCCTGCCATTCAAGAAGATTAGCCTTGTATTTTGTGTTGAATACTATGGCTACTCCTTCTTTTCCTTTATTGTCATTGCCTGAATATAACATTATGTATTTATTGCTCAGAAAGATCTCACCAGTTTTTGTCTTTTTTGTTTCAGTCACCCGTATTATGTCGATCTGGTACTTATCTAATTCCTCAGCTAGCTCCATTTCTTTGTCATACAGGCTTCTTATGTTGATAGTACCGATCTTTAACTCTGGTGAGGTTGAGTTGGGATGTGTTTTCAGATTTGTTCCAGTAGCTCACTTTTCGCTGTTCGCCTTTTTTCTCTGGCGAAAACAACAGGGGCCTTGTTTGACTGGGCGACGCCCCAGCCGGCATGAAATTTTGTCATGTTGTACCATCATTTTTTATTTTGGTTTAACCAATAAGAATCCAATTTGGTCGGCTAAATCCTAAATTGCCAGGCTATCCTCGTTTGTTCAGTATCCAAGTAGATACCCAACAGGGTGCACCGTGAGAAGGTGAGGATTGGACATTAGGTCAGAAGCCCTGGTCAGTTCTCCGCATTCCTTTAAAGGCTATGTGGAGGTCTCCTCTCAGTTATATAGCTTTGACCCTTAAGCACCACGGGGAGCAGTATATATACCCAAATCAGGATCTATTGTGGGTCCAGTATTGTTTAACTTGTATATAAATGAGACTGGCATGATATAATTTACATACATACAGCTGAAGATATAACTGCAGAGTTGAGTATACAAAAAAAATTTGGAGATAATTTACTATGCCTGTACACAAATGCCAAGAGTATCAGGAACAAATGGATTACAATTGTTGCATTGGTGAATATGTTGTGGCCTTAGATTGTAGGCATTAGTCAGACCTAGTTTACTGGAATACTAACTGGAAATAGTTGTAAAGGATACAGTAGACATTAAGGATACAGTGGCTGACAGGCAGACACTAAACAGTAATATATGGTGGAGTAGAATCTAGGAGAACGGATGACTAGTGAAGTGTCTCAGGGGGGGGAGGGTTCTGTACAAGTACCACTGCACTTTAATTTGTATATTAGTGATGATATATTTAAGGGAGGATATTCAGTTGTTTGTTGATGATTCAAAACGGGGAGGACTATAGTTGATAAAGATGATATCGATATCCTGCAGGATGATTTAAATAAATCAGCATTGTGGTTGAAGGATAATGATTTTCAATTTAATGTTGCAAAATGTAAGTTTATGTACTTTGGGTTGAAAAGGCATGTACTGTGCATTGCATTGATGGTATTGGATTACAGGAAATTGGTGAGGCTAGTGATTTTGTGGTAATGGTGGACAGAGATGAAATTCAGAGGACATATTGCAAAAGTTGTAAAATAGCTCAAAGGATTACTTGAATGTTAAAAAACACACTAACAAGTAAAAATGGGGAGGATTATCCCTCTTTATAAGCCTATGATGCCACATCTTGACTACTGTGCACAGATTTGGTCGCTTGAGTTTCTTGAGGGATTAGGAGGTGGTGAAGAGGATTCAGAGCACCAAGCTGGTGAGAGGTCTGTGGAATGCCCTATGAGGATAGGTTGAAGGTGTGCGAGGATAGGTTGAAGGGTTGCAGTGTTTAGTTAATTGGCAGAAAAGAGAGGACGTGGTAGAAATTATAAGTTAATTAAAAGGATTCTATAAGATTGATACAAAGGACATTTTTCAATACATAATGAATACAGAGAGAATTAGAGGTCATTGGAAGTTGTATAAGTGTGTGGTTAGTAAGGGACTAGATTTTTGACTTAGAGAGTGGTGAGTGAATAGAATGGATTGTCAGAATTAATTGTGAGTGCCCTGACAGTGAATGAGTATCCGCTCATTCACTGTCACTGATAAGCATTGTTTATATAGGTTACTGTGGGTCTCCCACACTAATATATATTATTAGTGTGGGAGACCTTGGGATCATTATCTCCATTATATATATATATATATATATATATATAGTATAGAGTAGAAAGCTATTCTTTATGTTAGTAACAATTTTGGTATAAAGTGGAGTCTAACAATTTCAAATACAGGGTGGGATGTTTTTACAGACTTAGCAGATCAGTTACTTGTGATGGTCTGCTAAGTAGTAACCTGATGGATACTAAAGAAGTATCCTTGTTTAGGATAACTAAATTTGCAATTTATTCCAAAACAATATGGCTTAACACTATCTCCAAATCAAAGTTGATCTGGCCATAGTTACTGATCTTTCCCTCTGACGATGTCCACCTTGGATGAAATATATCAGAGTTTTTGAATAATTATATTCTATATTTTTTCTACATGGAATTGTAAATTTCTCTCGAGAGAATAATTTTTCACATGAACTAATTATGCAGCACTTCCATGGTGCAGATATAATGGCATGTTGATTGGGTTCCACATCTCAACCAGGATGCAAGAAAATTTATAAGGGATATTTGTCTGAAGTTTGTCACTCTTTCCAAACTGATAAACTGGCCAGAGAATACATGCATTTGGCAGATAAAAGTAAATTTTTTTAGAAATCCAAGTCATGTGGCCTTAACAGGTCATATGACCTAACATATCACTGGAAGACAAGATGGGAATAGTGATGCAGCAAATGAAATGGTTGTCTTGTGTTTCTTTTTAATTCTTATATTCCAAGATATTACTTCATAATGAAATTTCATGAAATTTTAAGTAGAAGCTTCATATAGTCAATGTATGGAGATTATGCTTATGATTGCTGTTATTATATGATTACATTGACAAGTATTTTTTATTTATTTTTACCAGTTAATTATTTCTATCTTTATCATTTTAGAGGCCCACATCTGAAGAACTTGAGATGATTAGAACTCACTTGTCAACAAAACCTGATGTTTCTCTGGACAAACCCGAACAGTATGACGTTTAGTATTTATTTTATTTAGAATAATAGTATAATCATTATTTAATATCATTAAATTCTCATTAAATAGTTTTATAATTTTATTACAAAATAACTTAATTTCAGTAAGTACATTGGTGTTCAGAAACTAAGGACAGACTATATTTTTACCTGTATATTAAAACATTTTCATGACTACAGCAAAATGCAGACATAAATTTATTGCCAGCATACTATAAATTATACTTCACAAAAATTATTACGCTAAATTTGTATAATTAAATTTTGTACAAATTAAATTGCAATACATTTTTGGCAAAAGTTATAAATTTCCTAAGGATGTGGTTAAGGGATTAATGTACAGTACTTACAGAAAACTATGTACAGAGAGACATTTCAGTATGGAATATGTCCACTCCAAACTGTGACACAGCTCTCACAGCATCATATTATGCTTACCACCAAGTGATTCAGAAGTTCTTGAGGCAAACTAGCGCACTTCTCCTTCAGAACAAGAATAAGGCCTTTTTTTTGTTTTCTGGAGGGGAATTTCAAGTAGCAGTGCATCTCCCTATTACATCCTAAACATGTTCTATGGGGTTGAGATTTCGGGAGCGGGCTGGCCACTCGATTCAAATAATATCCTTGGTCTCCACAAGTATCTCCATTGCTCGTATATGGTGTAGTGTGGCATTGTCATCCATAAAAATGAATTCTTTGCTTAAAGCACCATGGTACAATCGAACATAACATTAAAGAACTTCGTTGCAATATTGTTCACCAGTCAGTCACTTTTTCTAACACTTATAGCTCGGTGTGTCTATTAGGTATAATGCCTCCCCACACCATGTCCCCAGCACCATCATATCTTGATGGTGCTGGGGACATGGTGGAAAGAGTAAAATGATTCTTATCTATAAAGTGTACATTAGCCCATTGGTGTCTTGTCCAATTTTCATGGATACAATACCACTGAAAATTTGCTCTATGATGAGCTGTGGATAAAGGGACACGGACTTTTGGGCTTAGAGGCCTACTTGTCACATACATCTTACCATTTGTTGAGATATTCGTGTATACCTGTGCTTGAAAGGAGCTGACCTGCTGTGGTATGTTGATTACGTTTTGCTGTTATATCCAAAAATCTATTTTCATGCTCCAATGTAGAGTGAGGGTGACCTCTTAGCAAATGTCTGGAACTTCCCATTGGTTTGAAAAATTTTGATGTTTACCCTCATTCTACTGGTTTCAAATAGTTTCAAAAATTTGGATGTTTACCTGCTTTCTACTCAAAATTGTCAGTTATACAATACAAATTGCCACAAGCTGAATTTGCAATTATAATCTTTCGAAATAGTGTTCATCCTTAGTTTGGACACCAGTACAATTGTTATATTATTTCTGTATGAGAGAAACTTGATATCATTGGAAAATCAAGAGTATACAAATAATGTACATAGGTGACTTGATATAGGAAGCAGTTAGCTTGTACAAGCTTTGGTCTCCAAGGGATCACTTTAGGGTCATTTAAGTGTCAAAGGCAAATAACTGGGAGGAGATGTCCACATCACCTTTAAGGAATGAAGAAAACTCACTAGGACCTCTGACCTAATGTCCAATCCTCACCTATATGTGATGCACCCTGTTACCAGATATCCACTGGGTACCAAACGAAATGAGCTGCTGGAAATTTGGAACTTAACTGACAAAACTGTACTCTCTCTTTCCTTAAACCACAAATATAAATGATTGTACAACATGATGAGATTTCATGCCAGCTGGGGCATTGCCTGGTTAAACAAGGCCACCACTGTTTTCGTCAGAGGAACTAGGACAAGCAGTGAAAAGTCAGCTACTGAAACAAACTCTAACTCAACATCTAGAAGATGAATAAATCCAAAATAAAAGGAACTGAAGATAGGAACCATCAATATGAGGAGCATTAATGGAAAGGAAATTGAACTTCCAGAAGAAATGGAAAAGTAGGTGAGATCTTACTAAATACAGGCACCTCCATGGCGTCTAAAGACTCATCACAGGAGTTATACCATCTATCCACACAATTCTATCATACCTCTCCTTGAACCCATTAACAGACAAAGCACTCACAACTGATTGTGGCAACCATTTACACTCATTTACAACTCTCCAAGCAAAAAATCTAGTCCTCACACCACTACAACGACACCTTTATTCAACTTCCAGGGATTACCCCTAGTTCTGGTCCCTCTAGACAAGTGCTGAAACATTTTCTCTGTATCTTTCCTATAAAAACCCTTTAAGCAACTTAAATGTTTCTATCATATCCCCTCTTTTTCTCCTATCAACCAACTTCTGCAGTACACACACCTTCAATCTATTCTCATAGGAAACATTCCTCAGGCCACTCACCATCTTGATCACTCACCTCTGAATCCTCTCTGCTGCTTCCTCATCCCAAGAAACCCTGGGGACCAGACTTGAGCACAGTAATCCAGATGTGGGTGTATCAAGGCCTTATAAAGAGGAATAACAACTTCTTTATCTCTACTTGTTAATGTGTTCTTCAATACCCAAGTAATTTTAATGGCTACCTTAGCAATATGTCCTCTAAACTTTAACTCTCTTCTACTACCACCCCTAAATCTCTAGCTTCATCTATTTCCTGGAGTACAGTGCCATCAATGTAATACATTGCTTGTAATCTATTTATCCCAAAATGCATAACTTTACTTTTCTCGACAATAAACTGGCATCCATTATTTTTTACCCATACTGACAGCCTATTTAAATCATTCTGCAATATCTCCACATCGCCTCGATTAATTATTACTCTTCCTAATTTCGCATCATCAGCAAACAACTGAATATTTTCTTTCAGGTTATTTCCTATATCATTTATGTACAAATCAGATGGCAATGCTCCCAGCACTGAACGTTGCGGCACACTAGTCACCTGTTTTTCACCTCGATTCTGCCCATTCATATACCACTTTTTGATATCTTTCCAGCAGCCACCCTCTTATCCACTTAACCAGTATCATAATCCATTCCCATTCATTTTAATTTGTATAACAGAGTTTTATGTGATATTCTGTCAAATGCCTTTGCAAAATCCAGCAAAATCATTGTGTAGCCATTTTCTTTATCCAACTCAGTTGTTACTCTATTATAAAAAGTTAGTAAATTACTAAGGCTTTAAAAAGTTAGTAAATTACTGAACAACCCTTCACAAAGCCATGTTGACCATCATACAGTAACATATTTTTATCTAACCATTCTTGAATTCTCTTTTTTACCAAACTTTTCTGGTACTTTTATCACCATGCCTGAGATACTGATTGGTCTATAATTTGCTACTGCAGTCTTAGAACCTCCCTGATGTAAAGGAATAATTTTGCCCTCTTTCCACTCCTTGGAACTCCACCTCTGTTCCCACATTAGTGTCTGTCATATAGGTTAAAGCAGTAACCTCACTAGGGTTATATACCCTTGCAAAGTGGTCACTCAGTAACTCAACTATTTTATCTGCTTCTATTTCCTCATGACCATCATCACTCATTAAGGTTAATCTCCCATAATCATTCTTCTTCTTACTTGCCACATAACAAAAGAATTCTTTGGGATTTCCTTTGACCTGCTTGGGCTAGATTATTCTCATAATCTGATTTTGCCTTCCTTGTCATGCTAGTCACCTTTCTTGCCTGAACCTTGTACTGTTCATGAGTTTGCTAGTCACCTTTCTCTTCTATACCCTCCACAGCATTTTTTTCTTCTGCAGCTCGTGCTTAATGATATTACTCATCCATCTAACTTCTATCCTATTAACCCTCCTTATTCTAGGTATACAATTTAATACTACTTTCTCTAGATGACATTTAACTATATCACATGCACAACTAACATCCTTGCCCTGTAGTGTTTTATGCCATGGTACAGATTTAAGCTTCTTCCTAAGCATGTCATAATCACACCTGCCTTGTAGTTCCACAAATACCCCTTCTTGTTAGAATATTCCTTATTTTACAATCTCCCAAGTCAAGACATCATGGGTACTTTCACCAATTGGAGGCAATGTTGTCACCTTGGTTATGGATAGCTCTTCTGATCCTATGACTAGGTCCAATACTATCTCATCCCCTAGTCTCCATCACATGCTGCCTTAAGTAATTATCTCTCAGCAGGTGTATAGATTCTTTTTCCTTCCTGCCATGTGATTTTTCTTTCTTCTAGTCTGTATCTCCATAGTTGAAGTCTGCCATAATAATCACTTGCTGGAGTGATTATTATGGCAATATATTTTGTATATTTTGACTTACTTGTCTTAATTTCACAACAGATTGCTTCAAATGAACAGCCACCTTCCTACATGTCTCCTATTCTTTTTGTCTGCAATTCATCTGCTATCATCAGCAGTACTCCTACCCCATCCTATCTTCTCTATCTTACCTGAAAATACTAAACCCTTCACATTCAATCCCTGTAACTGTATCATCTACTGTTAGCCAAGTCTCACTAATGCTTATATTGTTTGACAAGGTTCCACTAACCAATGCCCAAAACTCCTCCCTCTTGTGCCTGATATTTCTGGCATTACTATATAAAAACTGCAGCTTCCCTTTAGTCCTCCCACCCACCTTTATTTTCTGAATTGACTACCCTATTCAATATTTTTGCTTGAGAGACTAGATTTCTCTCTTGGTCATTCTGACACTCACTTGCTTCCACCCTAATTGTTTACGTTTGTCTGAATTTGCACATCAGCATGCTTGGTGAACAAAGCTCTCTCCAGACACATAACACCAAAACCATTTAGATGGACTCCATCAGTATTGTACAAACCCTTCTTTCCATCAAACAGAGACCACAGATCCACAAATTCTACATCATTCCTTTTGCACAATCTACATATACACTCATTGGCTATCATTGCCCTCTTCACCTTCTTGCTCTTCAGTTTTGCCTATTCTGACAACTCCTTTACATTCTTCGTCATACAATACTTCTCACCTCTCAAATCATTTGTACCAACCAAGACAATCATTTCCTTCGATTTACCTTTTTGCACCTGGATGGCGTGGCTAATATCATGAATTTTTGCAGCCGGAAACATGATTTTGTCACACGTTCATTAAGTACTCTCCTGATTATTCAGTCTCCATACATAATTTTCTGTTTAACTTGTTTTTTCTTGTTTGTTTGGTTTCTTTATTAATATCCATTTCATTCTCCTCTATTTCCACAGCCACACGTTCTCCATTAATAACATCATTTTCCATCTTACTGTTGGTATTTGTTGCATTCTTGTCACCTAACAGACACTCACTTTTGAAATCCTTACTACATACTCTCTCTCTCTCTCTCCAGTTTCAATTTCCTTCCACATATTCTTTGATTTTCTCGATGAATACATTTCACACACACTGCACTGAATTAAATCCCACAATGTGGTCTTTTCCACCATTATTCGTCACGTTGGTGCCATGCTGACAATATCACAATAGAAATGTTATGAAGATACTAAATATTCTAAAAACATGAAAATCTACACTCATACACTATAATACACTAATTTTCTCAAGAAAAAACACAATAAAACAGATAAAAAATCACTAATTTTGCATGAGAGTAAAATTACACGACCATTCACAATATAACCTCGAACCAATCCAATAATAAGTATAGAATGTTATATTCAGGTAATAACATTCTGTAGGTAAGTAAATGAAGGTGTAGTGATAGCATTCAATATGAAACATGACAGTAAACTTCTTTATTGGAAGGCAGTGTCAAATAGAGTTATGTAAGCAAACTTCGAAATGAGGAAATGGACAATGAAACTTGTTTATGCCTTCCTGTCCCACAGAAGATTCTCCTAAGGAAGAAATGGAGGAATTTTTCTAGACATTAGAACAGTCAGCTAAAACAAAGAAAATGGAAAAAGTGGTCCTTGTTGAAGATTTAAATTTCGGGAAAAATTTAGATCTCCAAAAAACATTTTGAGAAAATTTGGAAAAAAAGGTAAAGCTAATAATGATAAGTATCTGCTGGATTTCTGCTTGGTTTGTGGACTAATCATTACCAACACAAAGAGATGTGCACAAGTCAATGTGGAGAGAAGACACAAGAAAAGCCTTATTGACTATGTCATTATTTATAGCGATATCTTCATGCTAGTTCATGACACAAGGATGTACAGAGGATATGGCTTTTCTTACCACACTCGTTACCCTTCTGGCCTATGCTTTATACCGTTCATGTGCCTGCCAGTCACCTTTCTCCTTAAATTCCCTCCATAGTAGTTTCTTTTTTTGTAGCTCAAGCTTAATGGTGTTATTCATCCATTTAACCCCTACTTGATTTATTACTCGGACTCTAGGTATACAGTCAGCTATTGCCTCATGCAAACACTTCCTAACCACCTCCCATGTACTATCAACATCTAGCCCTTGCAGTTTTACATGCCATGGCACTGAACCAATCAAACTCTTAAGCTTGTCATACTTACCAACCCGATAATTCCACATGTACCCTGTCTTAATTGTAAACTCCACACCTTTAGTCACCTCCCAAGTCAAGACCCTATGATCACTCTCACCAATTGGTGGCAACGTGGTCATATTCATTACAGCCAAATTCCCAGATGCAATTACTAGGTCAAGCACTCTCTGACCCCTAGCATTTTTCATTACATGCTGTCACAGATAGTTATCCCTTAATTACTGCATAAAATCCAATTCCTTCCTCCCATGTGCCCTCTCCTCTTTCCAGTCAATGTTACCATAATTGAAATCACCCATAATAATTGCCCTCCTTCCACTCATTTCTTCTATTTGCCTATGCATACTATCCCCTCCATCTATCCATCACCTGGTCTATAGCAGCACCCAAGTGTATATTTTGTTCTGCTAGTTTCAATCTCACACCAAATGGCCTCAAATGTGCTCTTTTCTCTATCCTGCAGTTCCACTTCTATTCTCCTTGGCTGTAGCTCATCAGCTATCATCAATAACACTCTCCCCCCCCCATTTTATTCTCCATGTCACTCCTGAATGCACCATATCCCTCACATTCAATCCCACTAGCTATATCATCTTCTGTCAGCCATGTTTCAGTAATGCCAATAACCTGTGGCCCGGAAGTGCCAACCAAGGCCAAAAATTCTTCCTTCTTGTTCCTAATACTTCTGGCATTAGTATACATGAATTGCAGAAGCCGATTTGGCCCATCCCTATTTTGATGCCTTATACTAACTTTCCCATTCTGATTCGTGGTCTTTCGTACTCGCTTCAGCATATTACACACATTCATACACTCAACTGTCTCCCTAAAGTCTGCATATCTACTTCCCCTCCCCCTTAATAACTCTAGTTTCCCTGATTCTGCACATTCACTTCCACTACATTCGACAACACCTTTTCAAGTCTCCGTACACCAGATCCATTCAAATGTAAACCATCCATCTTATATAAATCCTTTCGCCCATCGAACTCACTCCACACATCCACAAATTCCATACCACTCGTCCTGCATAATTCACGCATAAAGTCATTAGCAATTATGGCTCTCCTTCTATACTCTTCACTGTCATACCGCGGCAACAGACTCACCATCCTAACTCTCTCACTCTTCTCTTTTACTACCTCAAGCAATTCCTTCACATCCTCACTCATAGCCATTTTGTCTCCTTTCAAATCATTTGTACCTGCTACCACTATCAGTTCTTTCACCTGCTGCTTTTGCATTCTAATTGACTCGCTTACATCCATAATGCTTGCACCAGGTTGGTACGATTTTGTTAAACTGTCAACTAATACACCTCTTACTAAGGAATCTCCATACAACGCTCTTTCATTTTGTTTACACTCACTATCATACTCTTATTTTTTCTATCATACGTTTGCCATTTATTAGTTGGCACGCTTGGTAACATTTTTGCCAACGCTCCAGCTGCCAATTTACTCTGTGTATCGCTCCACGTAACCGAGCGATCTCACTCATTGCATCAGTCTCATAATTTTTATTCTCCGATAATTTGTTCATTCGTTCTGTATGTTTACCTTCATTCTCACTTTCAACGCCACTCTCACAGCTATCAGGTACTACCTCGCAAACATCACTATTCATACCTCGCATATGACTATTCATACCTCGCATATCACTGTTATCTAGATTCTCAGTTTCAACAACAATATCACTCACACAACCTGAAACACTCTTTAAATCCTCACATTCTTTACACTTTCTGCACACATTCACTCCACTATCGTTGTTTAACCAGACTCCAACCGCTCTTCTCAATGCATACATTTTGCAAACGGTACACTGAATCAAATCCTTTAAATTAAAATTTTTAGACAAAGCTGGTGACATGGACACCATCTTTGTATTTCTCTTAATGGGGGCCATGTGCACAGATAATCGTATCTATCACTTTACTATTTAAAATACTCAGAAAACACACAAAAATCACCCAGACACGCTAAAATACGAAAAGTAAACAATACTATGTAAATACTATGCAAATTCACCAATTATTACTCAAAATAACACTTATCTGTTCAGGAGCTACCCACAAACACTACACACCGTGTAGGTATGTTGTAGATTCTCAGGTATTTTTGAAACAAGTTACCACCTAACTTAAGAGATTTTGGTTGGTAGGCAGCTCTCTATTGGATTGCAGCAGTCTGGAAAGACGATGTAGGTGATAATGGGCAGAGAGTTGAGGGACCACAGTTAAGGGACCACATTGTTAAGTTGGTTGTCATCAACATTGGATACCTGAGCTTTGAAGATAATACTAACTTCTTCTCTTCAACATGAAATTATTTTCCTACCACATAAGGTTTTGATATGATCACATCTGGACTGCTGTGCTCAGTTTTGGTTGCCTGGATTCAGTGAGTCATTTGAAAATATAATATCTGGCCTATGGAATTTTTCACCTGAGAGTAGATGGAAAGAATATGGTCTTCAAAGTTCAGAGAAATAAAGAGAGAAAGTTATGATGAAAATCTGCAGGTTGATAAAGTACTCTTACAGTATAGATAGGAGATTTTGTAGTGTCATAACAAGGAAGTCAGGGTCATCCCTGTTAAGCATGTGTTCAGGAAGCATGTGAGATCCAGGTTTGTTGTGTGAGAATGAGTGAAAATAAGCTTCCAGTAAGAGTTTGTATTCAGTGAATGTGTTCAAGGAGAGGTATGTTAGGTATTTAGACATTGTGTAATCTAAAAGTGCTCTTCTTCATAAAGAAAGTAATTTGTTCTTACTTAAACAACATTAAAATTAATAATTCTTTAATATTAAATAATTAAATTAAATAATGACTTCTTATTAATGTTCATGAAATTTTTCATTGTTAAAATTGTATCTTTTCTAGATTTCTTTATGATTTAGCTCAGATTCCAGAGTATGCAGACAGAGTAGCTTGCATAATGTTTCAGTCAACATTTGCTGAAAATATCAGCTCAGCAGAGAATAAGCTCAATAACCTAAAACTGACTTGTGAGGTAAGTAAATTCTGAATGACATTCAGAATTTAAATATTAATGTAATTACGGTAGGGGAAAAGAGCAGATATAAATAGAAACACATAAGGTATGAAAATGCTTGTTTAGAATGACAGATGAGATGATTTTATTATTATTATTTTTTAAATTATAAATAAGGCTTCAGGGTAACCAAATGGAAGTATTTGCTTTGCTTTCTTCAACTAACTCGATTGAGAATTTTTGATTGCATATTTAAATTTTTAAGTGACTTAAAATAATAAATAAAACATCTGAATTTTATAATCACCAGCAAACTATTATAATCAACATGTTGGTAAAGGCAAGCTAACATGTTCATCCTTTTATAGGTTTAAGCCCAACAAACCCAAATAGTGAATTTGTAGTCAGATTTACTGTTTGAGCTTGTTCATTCTTTTATAAGTACTCTACCCACACGGTTCTGATAACATATCATTCATCATCTTTGTTCCATCTTAACTCATCATCATACCTGGGCAACATACTGACTACTTTCCTACCACAGTGTTGTCTTTCACTTTCCTTAATAACCTCCTGTCATTTATACTAGTATTCTCCTTCTGTCCAGCAAAATCATTTGTTTCCCCATCCTCCACCACCATTAACTTAAATTCAATTAATCAATCACCCTACTAATCCTCCTTCTTGGAAAACAGAGTTTATGCATCCTCTCATTCACCACACCTTTAATGGAATCTTCACTGCTCTTGAGTCATCATCTCCTTTTTCTAAACTTTCTTTCTTTCATTCTCCCTTTGCACTCTTTCATTCATATCTGCCAAACATCTAATCACATTGTATTTGTTTTCTATCCTGATCAACTCTTTCTTCAAATCTTGTATCGCTTTCACTCCACTCCATTCTCTTGCTTTTGTTCTCTTGCATTCCGGCAGTTGTACTCTCTCTCTCATATCAGCAGTCGCACTCAATTTTATTCTGTCACTTTTGTTTCATTAGTCTCATTTACTCATAATCATATTCTTGGCACTCTTATTTCTTATTCATCCTTCTGGCTAATACCTTTGTTCACCACTCTTCTTCTCTTTGTTTATTCCTCATTTCCTGCTCTCGTTTACTGATTGATATCTTGCAGTCCATAAAAATATTGCACTTTCCACAGATCCATACCACCTCATTTCTCTTGTTCGTTCTCTCCACAAATACTTTACATCTCTTCATGCATATACATACAGCACTCAACACAAACCATCCTTGAGAAATCTATGCTGTTCACCACATTTAAATTTTGTGCTGTGCACAGCATTTTTTCTTTGTTCATTGCAAGCTACCAGTTACACAAAAAATATGACCGAAAATGCATGAAAAATCACAGATTCTGTGCAATTAATCTCATCTCACTCTCAAATAAATGAAATTTCATAAAATGCAAACATTAACTTTACTAACATTACACAAAATAAAACTCATCTTTCCTTCAACTGTTCCCTGACAGTCTTCTTCCAGTCACTTTCTAACAGATATGTATTTAAAAGTACTTTAAAAGTTAGAAATATAAAGCGTGTTCAAAAAAAGACCAAACTTTTGCTATAAAGACTTTCTTGCTCATTTTACAACATTTTAAGCACTGTCCCCTTCATAGTACTCCCCTCTATTGGCAATACACTGTTCTCAACATTTCTTGCATTGTTGGAATGCATTTTCTGTGATGGTGCACAGTTCTCTTATTGCATTTCCCTGAATCTCCTCTATGGTTTGGAAACTATGTCCTTTCAAAGTTGCTTTAAGTTTGGGAAACAGGAAAAACTTTCTTAAGAAAGTTTTTATTACCATTTGCATTGGCAAGCAGTTCCTGAGTGATTTCAACACAGTTCTCTTTCTGATCATCAGTCAATAAATGTGGCATAAATTTTGCACTGAAGTGATGCATCTGAAGTTTAATATATAAATAGAAAATAAAGTTAAAGATACTCATCAAATCATATGACATTATTCCACTGTGGTGTAATGTTTACAAGCATCACACCATTAGCTCTACATTATAAGTGCACATTGACAGGAATAATGATGAACAATTTTTCCACACCTTGATATGATATTTCATTTTGCAAAGTTCCCTTAGGTCTGTTTTTAAATAGTACAGTGCTCATGACTTGCATCATTGAATTTAGTATCACTTCCACTCATATTTGCAGGTATTTATAATTGATGTTAATTTTTTGAAGAGTTGCAGGTTGTTGTTTGGAAATACAGTGGTATCTTTCTAATCCGAACTAATAAAAACCATGCTCTTTCGGATTAGTGAAAAGTTCGGATTAGCGAATTTCCCCCCGAGAGACCACAATAACTAGCGTTTAAGACAAGAATAATCAGATTCTAATGGTACATCAATTTAATTCTGTAAATAAATGAAGTAACTAATACAAAAAAAGCTACTGTACTGTAATGTAAAACTTAAAAAATAATACAGTACACAAGTTTATTTTAGTAAAAAATTTAGTTTGTATGTACCTGTATTGTTGAGGATTCTGATTTAATAAAATTGCATAGTTCAGTACTTAACTTAATTTGCTTAAAAATATCACTTTCTTGTACACAATACAAAAAAAAAAAGTTTCACAAGATAACACACACAAAAAAGTGTTTTTATTAGCAATTAGCAATAAAATATTGTGGAGTAGGGTATCCTTCTGCTTAGCCCATTCTATGCACACATTAAAACTGTCAACTGCCTCTTCATGTTTTACTTTTTTTTTTTTCTTTGAGTTCTTTATCTTCATCATCGTCTTCTAATTCCTTCTGTAGTGTCATATTTATAATTTCAGCATCTGATTTAATTTCTAATTCACTTTCGGTTCTACCTGTAATACATTCCGTAGCATCTGTTTGTGAAATTTCAATATCTGGATTTATATTTTTAACCAAATTATGCGCGTTTTGAATTTCCTCTTTTTTTTGTATCACCGTAGTTATCTTGGTAAATTCTAGAAGGCCACAGTTTTTAACGACAACAGTGATTCATGCCGATAATACAGTACGTACTGTACAGCATAAAAAAGCAAATGCGAACACACAATGAATCAAAATAGGCCTCCAGTATAACCATACAATCGACAGTATGAAAAAAATACTGTACTGTAATAATAATAAAATAAATGATTATAGTTAAAATAATAATTATTAAATAAAATAATAGTACACAAAATAATAATACGTAAAACTTTTTTTTTTCAAACCGCATTTTCGGATTACTGGAGGATTCAGATTAGAGAGATACCACTGTACTTCATGAGGAAGGCTGTTCCAGAGAACACAGGTAGATGGAATAAAAGAGGAAGAATCAAAGTAGGTTCAGTGTGTATGCAATTGCACAGTAAAGGGATGCTGCTCTTGTATTAACAGGTGCAACATAAAGTGGAGGAATGATGGTTGCCAATTCACCAGAACAGTGACAATGGAAGTACCTGTAGAATAGACACAGTGCTGAAATGCTGCACCTGTGAGATCAAGGTTGAAGTGAATATGTAAGAGAAGGATCATCTATGAGTCTAATTGCTTGCCTCTAGACAGCATAAAGGCTTTTGAGGGAAGCTTTAGTTGCACTACTCCCAATCATGTGAGCAGTATTCTAAATACAGGCAGATTTGGGATTTATATATAGTTAAGAGTTGATTGGGTGTAAAATAGGCTCTTGAATAAAAGAGAATGACAAATTTCTTGGATGCTGAAGAGGCTATTGATGTGATGTGTTTATGCCCGAAGTTAAATGTTAGTCCAAGCAAATAGATCTGATCTTGTCTGGTGATTTGTGTATTACTAAGAATAAATGAGCTGTTATCTCTTTTGCATGAGAAAAGGTAAAACTGTGTTTTGGTGGCATTGAACATGACAAGGTTGTCATTGCCCCATTGAAGGATAGTAGGAAAATCAATGTTTAAGGAACTAGTTGTAGATGATTCTTGTAGCCTGCAATGTAAGAGTACTGCATGGTTTGTCAAATGAGCAGGATGAGCAGAGAGTACTATCATCTGCAAATGTGGATAGAATTAGTGGTTCATCTCTATGCTGTCTTTGATCACTTATTAAATATTAAACTGAAACTTTATATTGGCTTTATTAGTTGACTAGAGATTTTTTGGAAAATATATACAATTGTCTACAAGTTTCACCAGTGGTTCTGTCTGGCTTTTCAGGACATATGTAACAGTACATGGAACTCAACGTTTATTAGTAAAAATAGAATGGAGTAACACTGAAATAAATTAAACCAACACGTAACATCATAAGCATGGAACATGGTGTATCAGTCATTGTTTTTTGAGCATTATGTAGTTTTTACCGAAATGAAATTCTGGTAAGCTGAGCAAACTTATTAGGCTTTTCCATAATCTGTGTTTTGGGTGACTGCTTCTGAATGTCTTTTCAGAATCATTCCTTGATTTCTGTTTAGATTTTCTCTAGAGCAGAGTATAAGTGCAGCTTCTTCGAAGTTTCTACATCGAAAATCCTCTTCTATGTAGGGCATGGAGCTTTTATCTCAATCGATGGTATGGTTAGTGATCAAGAAGTGATGGGCTAATCCTGAAGTATCTGTTCTGTTGTTCTTTTTTCGAATTTCCAGGCTTCTTGATGCTTGCTCTATGTAATTTAATCCACAGGAACATGGAATGTTGTACACACCTGCATATTTGAAGAAGGCATTAACAGCTCAGCTTTTTCCTCAAATCGAATTATTTCAAAGTGAATGAAATAATTTGATGGCTTAGCCATGGGCAGTCCCTTTTCACCTCCCTGCGCTGATCTGTTCATTGAAAAACTAGAAGCTGACATCCTTTCCAAATTAAATCCAAAGTCGTTGGTTTGGTGGAGATACGTAGATGATGCTTCCATAATTTGGAGAGGCACAGAAACAACCCTATTTGAATTTCTTACAAAAATAAATTCCTTCCATCAAAAAATACAATTCACGTTAGAGCTTGAAAAGAATAGCCAATTGCCCGTTCTAGATACACTAATCAAGAAACAAGAGGATGGACAAATCCAGCTCACAATTTACTGCAAACCAACACACACTAGACATTACCTGCACTTCAAATCGACTCACCATATTGCACAGAAACTCAGCATAATTCATATGCTTAAGAATAGAGTGACCAACATTATCTCAGAAGAAAAAGATCTCCTTGATGAACTCGCTCTCATATCTCATACCCTGCTAAACAACAGTTCCCAGAAAATATAATCAAAAAGATTCTTCATAGAAACCCTCCATAACAGCAACCTTCTGTCACACAATATACATCGTCTATCATCATTATGCAGGCTCAGTGTCAACAAAAATTGCCAAAATCCTTAAGTCCTTCAACGTCAGAGTTGCTTTTAAACTGGTCAAGACAATACACCATATTTTATGATCACCAAAGGACATTAATGCCTTCTTCAAATACGCAGGTGTGTACAACATTCCATGTTCCTGTGGATTAAATTACAGGCAAATATCGAGAAGCCTGGAAATTCGAAAAAAAGAGCATGTAAGAGACATGAATAACAACAGAACAGATACTTAAGGATTAGCTCACTTCTTGATCACTAACCACGCCATCGATTGGAAAAAAAGTTCCATGCCCTGTATAGAAGAGGATTTTCGATGTAGAAACTTCAAAGAAGCTGCAGTTGTACTCCGCTCTGGAGAAAATCTAAACAGAAATCAAGGAATGATTCTGAAAGACATCTGGAAAAGCCTAATAAGTTCACTCAGCTTACCAGAATTTCATTTTGCTAAAAACTATATAATGCACTCAAAAAAACAATGACTGATACACCACATTCCATGCTTATGATGTTACGCATCGGTTTAATTTATTTCACAGTGTTACTCCATTCTTTTTTACTAGCAAATGTTTAGTTTCATCTACTGAAGAAGCCAGACAGAACTGCTGATGAAACTTGTAGACAATTGTATATATTTTTCAAAAAATCTGGTCAACTAATAAAGCCAATATAAAGTTCCAGTTTAAGAATTAGTGGTTATTGTGAGTAGGTCATTTATATACAGGAGAAAGAGAGTAAGTGATAGGAGAGAGCCTTGAAGCACTCCAGCATTGGTGGCGAAGCTCAAAGAGAGGGAACCATCTATCATGACTTACAGAGGCCGACCAAAGAGAAAGCTGGCTACTCAATTATAGAGGGTGGCAGAGAGACCAGAGGATGGCAATTTGTTTAGTTGGCTTCAATGCCAGACAATTGAAAGCTTTGGAAATGTCAAGAGCGAAAGCGCAAGTTTCTCCAACTCTTTCCATAGTATGTGTCCAGTGGTGGATGATGAAGCTACGAGGTCAGCTGTGGATCTTAAATGGCAGAATCCATACTGGTCATCACTAATTAATTAGTGGGTCTCTAAGTAGTGGAGGAGTTGCTTGTTGATGACTTTCTCCATTATTTTGGAGGTTATGGTAGTTGATTGGTAGTTTGATGGTGGACTACAATTGCCCTTTTTTTTTTGGAGTAAGATGGATATGAGATTGCTTCCATGCATTAGGATAATACCAGATGTGTATTATAAATTATAGGGACAATGCAGGGTGGGTATTATATCTGGAGCACAATATTTGAGAACAATTGGATAGATGCATCAGGACCAGAAGATTTTCTTAGTATGTAAGTTATTTAGTAGTTTTCTGATATATTTTTTTAAAATAAACTATTAGAGGCATAAAGTGCTTGGATTCCAGTATGGTAGAAGGCAATTATTCTTGGTCATCTGTGCAGTAGTTTGAGGGAAAAGAGTGATGCCAGAGGTCGGCTTTCTTTGGGTTAAGTAACCATCTGGATGAGGAAGAGGTGGAAGTTCAGGAGAGCAGAAGTTGTGTCCAATGGCCTTAGCAAGCAACCGGAAGACACATCTTCCATTTGGACAAGTTTTCTGCTGTTGGCCTTTATGAAATCTGATTTGGATCTGCCGATGATACAGGATATGCATATCAATGCATATGTTGTGTGCTTTGGTATTGCAGAGTATAAAGCAGGAGTTCTTGATGCAAGCCACATCCAGTAAGCTGAATTTATTTCTTCAACTGCTTTTATACATTTTTGGTTGAACCAGAGCTTGGAAAGTGGATGAGGATTATGGACTTAATGGGGGATGAAGGCCTTCAAGAATAATTTCTGTGACTGCAGCAGCTGAGTGGAAGCAATAATCAGACTAAGGAAAAGAGGAGCAGAAATCCTAGAGGTCATCCCAATGACTCCTTTGTAGTGGTCTGATTTGCTTAGAGGAGAGGTGACCTCTATGATGTATCTGAAAGCAGAACTGGTAGATCAGAGTATTTGGAAAGTGAAGATGGTTATCAGGAATTCAAGTGGATAGATGTACAGTTTGTCTTAGGTCATTATTATGGCAAAGATTTTTGCTTCTTGACCTGCATGGTCATTGGTGTTGGAGAGGATAGTCAGTTAGAATCGTGGATGTTGAGTTCCTCCGGGAAGATGACTTCAATATTTAGAGAGCTGGATTGCAGGTGGTCGAGTTTTATGGAAAATAATGTGAAAGATCTGAGTGGTTTTCAGTGTTTGGAGACCAGTAAATGCAACAAATGAATGTTACTAAATGGGACAAGGAGATCCTGAGCCAAAGAAGGTCAAAAGTAGGGGATACTAAATTAGCCAGGCTATGTCAGATTTTACAAAGGCACAAGTGCCACTCTTGTGTGAAAAGAATTGTGAAATGTGTAGTTTGGCTACTGGAGGTGGACAGTAGTAGATGTAGTTGCAATCTGGGTTGCTGTCAGGAATAAGATATCTATCTGAAAGACTGCAAGTGATGGTGAATGTCATTTATGTTAATGCCACTGTTGTTAGTGAAGTACATTTGAAAATGAGTCTTTAGTGAAGTGATTCTGGCATGGTTTGTATGTTGTCACTGGTGATGTGACTTTTTTTGACGGGATTAGTTTATTCAGGAGATTTGCTTTTGTCGCAGTGTCACTGCTATTGATTTCTCAATCTTGGACATGACATCCATGCAGAGAGAAACTAGTCTCTCTGCCATGACATGGTCCTGAATACATCTATGTGTTCATTAACAGTACTTCATAGAAATACAAGTCATATAACTTGTGTAGGTTTTATTGATTGAATATGTCATACCTCTCATGCACCCAAATACTACCATTTTTTTTCCCACTGCCTATATATCCTTTAATCTGAAATGAAATTTTTGTTTTTGCTAATGATTATTAAATTTTTTTTATGTTATTTTATCTTTTATCATTACATGTAGTTTCTGATGTCCAGTGAAGGTATACAGCAAGTATTTGGCATAATATTGAGTTTAGGAAATTATATGAATGGAGGTAAGTCTTTCCACTTTATAATTATAAAAATAAACAAGTAATGAAAATATTCTTAATGCATATTTCTGTATTTCAGTCTTGATAATCTCTAAGGGTAGTATCAAAATATTCAAAAGAATATAACTTATTTTCATAAATTCATGTACAAACTTTGTTTGTTTACACTTGGGTAAAGGAATAAAAGAAGAATATATATTCTTGTCAAATATAATTATCTTTGTAACCAAACAAAAAAAAAATTTCTACAACTATCTCTGATCCAGAGTATTTTAATAATATGGTAATGCACAGTTTTATTACTTGTATATGAAAAATATATGATATCTGCATTGATTCAACCTCAGTATCTTCTTGGATCTAGCTCTCACTGATGACACAGGCTTTTGTCAAAAGAAAAAAATTTGAAAGACCTGTATAAAAAGAGAGAAACTGGTTCATAGCAAACCAATGGTTTGCTATGAACCAGTTTCTCTCTTTTTATACAGGTTCATAGATTCACAGGTTCATCTACTGGTTCATAGCAAACCAATGGTTTGTATGAACCAGTAGATAGTCCTTCAGCTGCATTCTTCAATGGGCAATTCACTAAATT
Source organism: Typopeltis vanoorti (assembly GCF_054136105.1). Classification (NCBI taxonomy): domain Eukaryota; kingdom Metazoa; phylum Arthropoda; class Arachnida; order Uropygi; family Thelyphonidae; genus Typopeltis; species Typopeltis vanoorti. Next base: position 62,004,875 of record NC_143559.1, read on the forward strand.
CCTCAAAGAAAAGATTATCACTCAAATCTGCATTGATGGTGAAGACATGTCAGCACTCAAGACATCCTTGATTCCTTTCAAAAACACCATAAAAATCTGTTTGAAGACAATAGTACTGTGGGAACGTATAACTCTTGAAACATTGATGGCTTTCCTGTTCATAACCAAGATGGGCTTGACAGACTCATTACAGCATCTGAAGTGACTACAGCCTATACAGAATGCCAGAGAAGAAAATCTCCAGGACTTGATGGCCTGGGATAGATGACAGACTCATTACAGCATCTGAAGTTACCACAGCCTATACAGAATGCCAGAGAAGAAAATCTCCAGGACCTGATGGCCTGGGATAGAACCTTACTATGAGGCCTGGGATTTTATTCTTCCCATTCTAGTTATACTGTTTAATTCTTTTCTCTCGCCAAGACACACACCAATTGAATTTGTAGCAAGCCATACCATCCTCATCCCAAAACCTACTAGAAATCATACCTTAATCAGCAGCTGGAGACCAATTTCTCTATCTACTACTGACTACAAGATATTTTTCTGCATTATCAATAACAGGCTCAAAGTAGGAATGAGATACAAAGTTAAAAGCACACAGGTGTATGGAGTTCCAGGCCAAGCAGTAGAATTTAATCTGTTTCTGCTACGTGATCTACTCCACTTAGTTAATACAAAAAAGCAGTTGATGGCAGTGCTATCAATACACCTTACTCAAGCATTTGATAATGTCCAGCATCCATTTCTGTTCCACATTTTCCAGCAAATTGATGTGGGTAAAAAACTGCTATCCATTATTAAAAGAGCCTATGCAATTCAACTGCCCACCTACTAGTTAATGGATTCCCCTCAGACCCAGTCAAAATTAAAAAAGGAGTCAAGCAAGGTCCATTACTCTTAGTCCATTATCCTTTGCATTAGTTCTTGAACCTTTCTTTCAGGAAGTCAATCACATGCTGTGCAAGGAATAACAGTTCCTTCAACTATGAATAAAAATTAGCATAGGCTGATAAGTAGTAGGCGTTTTGAGGGATATGGATTCCATATACATCTTTTTTGGTATTTTGACAAAATTCAGCAAGATCAGTGGATTAACTACTAATGCAGACAAGACAAAATTAAAAGTTTTTGGAAAGTGGGATCTTGGAGGCATTCCTTATGGACTAACCCTAAGAGAAAACCCTTAACTATACTTGGAATTCCCTTCTCCACTTACCCAATGTTACCAGTTCAAGAACTTATATACAAGAACATTGAAACCTTACAAGACTGAAAAATTGGGCCACTTTCCTTTTCTTCTGAAGCCATAGTACTTCGAAACATAATCTTCCTTGTTCAGTTATACGTAATAAATATTACAGACATTACAGAAGCTGTAGAAAAGCAATTATATAGCAAATCTGTGCAATTTTTTTTTTTTTGGTCCAGCCAATACCAAGAAGTTAGAAAGGAATTTCTTCAACTATCAAAAAAGCATGGAGGCTTTAGGTTTTCAGTCTTAAAATTCTGCTATTTAAATAATACAGTTTCAAAAATCCATAAAATGTTGCAGACCAGTCACACATATAAATTCCACAGCTGCTCTCTTTCCCTACATATTGGAACAGATCATATAATGTGCTTTCCTTTTCTTCTGAAGCCATAGTACTTCGAAACATAATCTTCCTTGTTCAGTTATACGTAATAAATATTACAGACATTACAGAAGCTGTAGAAAAGCAATTATATAGCAAATCTGTGCAATTTTTTTTTTTTTGGTCCAGCCAATACCAAGAAGTTAGAAAGGAATTTCTTCAACTATCAAAAAAGCATGGAGGCTTTAGGTTTTCAGTCTTAAAATTCTGCTATTTAAATAATACAGTTTCAAAAATCCATAAAATGTTGCAGACCAGTCACACATATAAATTCCACAGCTGCTCTCTTTCCCTACATATTGGAACAGATCATATAATGTGCGGGACATTCCATTAATCACAGCAGAACAGTTTTTTTTTTTTTTTTTTTTTTTTTTTTTTTTTTTTTTTGCGGTACTCCCATCCCACCTGTCAGCAATGGAAAGAAAATTTGATTTGTATAATTAATGAATTAAAATACCATTTATGGAAAGTTAGGGAAAAAATGGATTTGAAAACCAGCAATGTGACATACAAATGCTTTACGTTATTGTATTGTGAAAATTTTATTATTCAGTCAGATGATTTTTGTATTTAGAATGAAGCATTCTAGGAGATGCCAAATTTTTGGCTAGGTCATTTAGACCACTCATATGAAATATTCACTAGAGAGAAATAAAATTCTGTCTGTTTTTACTATGAGAGTTTTTTTAAATGGTTCCATCCTCTTAGTTCAGTATGGTCTTACAGTCAATTGCAGAGATGGGAGAACAATCCCATGCAGAGAAGACCACCTCAAGTCAGTTAACTTAGATAAGGCTAACCACCTGGGTATCAGTCATTTTCGTGCTTTAGTTTCAGTTGGTCTTTTGGTTGTTCAACTGCATGAGACTGGTGAAAAAGAAAAAACAATGGCCTTTGACTACATAATGATATAAAAGAGCTGAGGCCTTTTTCCTTTATCTCTCATACTATCTATGTGTCTTTTCTTTCTCCTAATACTATCAGTCTCTCTTATACCCCTCTACTAACTACTCTATGCCTATGATGAACACTACATTTTATTTTTCATCTCAATACAGGTTTATAGGTAGTGACCCTTCCCATAATGAATAACAATATACTTGTCTGAAAAGAAGTATATTGTTCAGCCAAATGAAAAAACTTCCATGAACTATCTCTAATCAAGAGAATTTTAATAATAAGGTGTTGACACCTTTTGGCAACTGGTATATAGTGATATGACTTCTGCATTGCTTCCACCTTAGTATCACCGCCTCTGGTTCTGGCTCCCACTGACAAGACCTCAATAAAGGTCAAAACTGGTCTGGGTAGTGACTTTTTCCATAATGCATAGCATTATACATACCCATAAGGATATGTGCTTTGCATTATGGGATGCTAAGGCAAGTGATCAGAACTTACACCATCTTTACCATGAGTTTCCCCAATCCTTCAGGTGCATACTTTGTTTGCTTACTCTTGGATAAAGGATTAAACCAAACATATAATTGGAAGAAGTATATTGTTCATTTTACAATTCGAAAGCAATTCATGTAAAGTCAATAACTCCTACATAGCCCAGTGAAGAATACTTCAACTTCAGACTTTTGTTTGATTATATTTGAGTAAAGGATAAAAACAAGAATATAATTTTGTGAACTGTGTTTATAATATTCTTCAACATTTACAGAGTGAGCACACCTACATGTGATTACTTTAAATATCTAGAGATATATTTGTCACATTTTGGTCATTAAAAGATGATAAACTGTTTAAGATAAAGGAATATTGGGATGAAGTGAGGTTTGTGTGCAAGATTTTTTTACGTAGACTCCATTCACAAATGGAAGTTAGTCTATAGTACATTAGTATTGTTGAAAGAGCTGAGAGTTGGATAATCCTAAAACTCTATTCTAGTGACCAAATATGGAATTTTTTTAAGCTACTTCTGGCTTAAAGGGTAGTAATCTTACACCACTGTGTAAGATTACCACCTTCCATTAAGCAGGGGATAATCTTACAAAGTGGTGAAATTTATCTACCACCTGAAGACATTCCAGAAAACATCCATGACCATGTAGGATTTGAACCCATAGCCTTTTGGTTGGAGAGTGGATATGCTGACCACTCAGCCAACCAGGCTGGTGAATATATAAATTTCAGAATACGAAGTTTTGTAATTGAGATTAAAATGCAGTTAGATTCATAGTTACAAAAAAAGTGATTCATTACTTGAGACTTAATAAATTTAATATGTTTTGTTTAGTTGTATACTAATATTTAATAGATGTTTAGATTATGTGATGTATTGGTATAGTTGTGTATTTAAACACTCAAGTTTGTTGTTAAACAAAAAATAAATGAAATATAAATACAAACCTGGACTTTCATAGCTCAGTCATGGTGATAATGTCCTTTGGTTTAAAAACTTCACTTCAAACCATATTTCAAATGCAATGAACCTTTATAATGGCTTTTCAACTGAAGTTGAGTTTAACCATAGGTGGTAGAGTTATTTATACCACAAGGAGAGACAGACTGGCTAGAGAAGGCTTTTTTTTTTTTCCTTTTTTTTTTTTTTACCAGTGTTACAATAGTGAAAGGCACTTAGTTATCATGTTCTCTGAAGATTGGGATGTTGCATTGACAAAATTCTGTTATTGGAATTAAATGTATTAAATATCAGTTTAAGAATTCTCATATGCATGTATGTTTTTTTTTTTATAATTTAATTAAAGAATGTTATTCAGTAATAACATATTTTTCAAATTTATAGAAATTAGCTACTTGAGCTAAAAAAAAATCCTAGTGAGTTCTTTCAACATGTGGCAAGTAGAAGAAAAAATGACTATGGGATGATGATTTTAGTTGATGATACTGGCAGATTGGTAATCATTGCAGCCGATATAGTTGAGGTATTCAATGAGCAGTTTATCAGTATATTTCATTCTCCTGAAGGCAACATCACGAGAAGCTGGAGTCTACAGGTTATAGTGGAAGAGGGACTAATAATGAATGAGCAGGAGATATATGAGGACTAAACACTATATTGCCATGTGTCTTGAAGGAATTCTCTATGGCACCTTTAGCACACTTGTTTAATATGAGTCTTGCAATAGGGCAAGTCTCAAAGAAATGGAAGGTGGGAAAAATGGTTTCACTTCACAAAGGGAAAAAGAATGGGTCTACAAATTATATGGCAATCTGTGTGTCTAGGGTTGTTGTTAAGGTATTAGAAAAGTTTGTGAGATCTGTAATTCAGAAATGGGTTGATAATAGCAATATTCTTTATGATGATCATCATGGGTTTGTTGGGGGAGGGGATCATGTTTTAGCAATCTACTTATATATTACAACAAGGTGACAAATTGCAATAAAGGAGAGGCATATACAGTGATACTTGGATATTTCAAAGGCTTTTGATAGACTGCCACATGACAAGCTGATAGCTAAACCAAAACAGATGGGTTTAGGTAACAGAATAATGAGTCTGATAGCTGATCAGCTGTCAGAGAGATATCAGCAGGCTGTGTATGGAGGAGTGGTATCCCAAAAGAGGAAGATCACTGGTAGAAAGCCACAGGGATCTGTTATTGTTTAACTTGTACGTTAATGACATCGGGACCATCTTAACTGGAGATTGTGCAGCTTTTTTCCAATGACGCAAAATTTCAAGACCTCGAAATTTCAATTTCGAGGTCTTGAAATTTGGTAGACAAGATTGGGATGCAGATTATACAATTAATGGAGAAATTTTGAAGGAGGTGGAAGAGATGAGAGATCTGGGAGTGATGATGAACAGAGATCTGAATTTTAGGGATCACATTGCTAAAATTGTAAGAACATCACAGTGGATTATGACAATAATAAGACAGACATTGATATGGTTATGGTTCCCTTGTATATAAGGCTTTGATCAGGCCACATATGGACCTATGTGTGCAGATTTGATTATCTGGTTTTCAAAGGGATGTATGCAAGAGGGTCTGGAGAAGGTTTACTAAGTTACTATCAGGTCTAAAGAATGTAGGATATGAGAGAGAGATTAAGGGAATGCAACTTGCAGAACCATGTGAATAGAAGAGGGAGATATAATTGAGACATAAGTTAGTGAGGGGTTGTTACCAGATTAATGTGGAAGAGATATTTCATTCACCAGAGGGAGCCAAGGATAGAACTGGAGGCCATCCCTTGAAGCTGTATAAGGAGGGTGTGAGCAGGGGAGTGAGAAGCCAGTTCATTGCATGGAGAGTGATTGGTGAGTGGAATGCATTGCCTGAAATGCATTGAGTGCAGAAACTGTGAATGGGTTTAAGGCATGATTCAATGATCTTTTTTTTGCATGAGAGAGGATGGACCTTCCACAATGAGTCCTTTGACTCCATGAAGGTCAGATGTTAGTAATAATCATAATAATAATAATTTTTTTGGCATTCAAGGCCTTTGTAAACATGAGCTAGTCCAAGCAGTTATCATACACACAGTATTCCTAATGTTAAAGATCTTTCTTATATCTCAATATAAGGTACACTGCTTGAAAAAGACATCACTGGACACTCCTATGGGCAAGATGCATCATGTTATGGAATGAGTCACATGTTTGTAGCTGGTATAAATTGGAGTTATATGATGCTCTGTACAGTTCAGTGCACAGTTGCACTGACTTGTCACAAGTCAGTGCAACTGTGTCTGGATGAAATGACTGTGAGAAGGGAACTGATGGAATTGGAGAAAGGCATTGTGATAGGATGGCATGTTACAAGTTTAGGCCTATCTGTGCTGCAAATTGTTGACAAATTGGGCCACCCCAGGCCAACAGTCAGTGATACACTGAGATTGAAGCACAGGGAGTCATTTGCAATTGCTATCCACAGTGGACAACCCACCACGCTCAGTGCATATGACTGTAGAGTGCTACAAAGGATATGTAAAAATTTCCATTCGTCGGCTGACATGTTGAATCTGAAATTCCAGGCATCGACTGGAACATGAATCCGCACAAAAACATTCAGAACTGAAGCTCACAACATGGGTTTCCATGATAGGACTACAATATTCAAGCTCCACATTACTCAAAACATGCAGTATCATCTTCAGTGCTGCAAAGAGCATGTACAGTGGGAAGTTTAGAAAGCTGTGTTATAGAGTGATGAATCATGCTACACCTTGCACCAAGTAAATGGATGCATATGGATGTGGAGATGCCCAGTGAACATCTTTTACCTGAATGCATAATCTCAGCTATGAAATTTGGAGGTGGTGTTGCGATGGTATAGTCCTGTTTTTCCTGGTTTGTCCTCAGGCTTCTCTTTCTGGTAGCATGAATATTGAACTCTGAGATGTGTCTAAACATTCTCAACAATACAATGCTTCCTACTTTGTGGTGTTTCTATGGAACTGACCATTTTCTCTTTCAGCAAGACAATGCACTGTCTCATAAGGATGCTGTAACTGCATGGTTTGTGGACATGAACATCACCACACTTTACTGGCCTCCACAGAGCCCTGATCTCAACCCTACTGAACATCTGTGGGATGAACTAGAGCATTGGGTGAGGTCAAGGGATGTCTGCCCCCACAACATTTCAGGATCCCTCATTCCATGCCTACAGGAAGAATGGTCCAAAATTCCTATTGATCACTATCATACGCTTGTGGAAAATATGCCCCACAGGATTGCTGCAATCATTGCAGTGAAAGGAGGTCCTACATCTTATTAACATCATATAAACAAACAGTCCAATGCGCCCATCTTATTAAGATGAGCACCATGGCTTTTTGTTCTTCACACTATAGTGTCCATTGACTTCTTTCCAAGCAGTATTTAATTTAAATATATTCACAAATGGTGTATTTTATTTCTAGAAATTTTTATTTTAAAGTAATTTAATTGCATTTGTTTTCAAATAAATTCAACATTTTTAAAAATGTTATTAACATTTTTAAAAACTATTTATTATATTATTAAAACTGTTATTATTCTTCATTATATTCCAGTTATTTTCTGCATGTATAATCAGTTTATATATTGTGAAAAGAATATGTTCTTTGTTATGAGAAATGTAAATATTTGTAATAGTAATTTATGATAGATGTAATTATGATATTAAATAAAGTAAGAAATTGGAAACACACCAGTATATGCCATCATCATAAACTGTTCATACTGTTTTAATAAATTGTTGCACATTCTTAAAGGTTTTTAATTAAAATATTTTTAATATATCACTCCTGCACATGAGGCAATAGTGCATAAAGCAAATCTATGACACAAATGCAAGGTAAAAAGCAAAGCAGCCTTTTGATATTTTTTTGAAGAGCTGGAAGTGGTAATCTTTGGGTTATACTTCAAGGGAAGGTTGTTCCACAGACTGAGGTCGATGGAATAAAACATGAATGGGTATAGCAGGTTTCATCAACATTTCTACTGTACTGAACAACAACAGATGTTCAGGATTCTGAACATCTGTTGTTGTTCAATGTACAGTAGGCTTAGCAGAAATGGAGGCATAATGGATGCCAATTCTGCTGAGCAGTGCTCATGGAAATATATATACAAGAGATATGGAAACTGACCATTTGTGAGAAGTTTGCTGGAGTCTGTGAGAGAGACTGTTGTTAGTTAGCCAGACTGCCCTCTTTTGAAAAACATGAAATTATTGAAGAGGTCTTAGGTGCACCACTAAAAGGTTGGGAAGATTTGTGATTTGTATAGAATTAGTAGCTGGACAGATCAAAAGTAACATCTGGAGCCAAACTGGATATCAAGGTCAAGTTTTTTTGAGGTCAAGGATTCCATAGAAGTGATGTGGTTATGCCAGGAAAGGTCAGGAGTAAGTGTCAGTGTGAGAAGTGAGATCTAGTCTTGACTTTTAAGCTGAACATTGTCAATGGTCAATTTTGAAAGCATCAAAGGTAACTAGACGTGTGGACAGACTTATGTGTTCGTCGAACATGTTGTTTATTTTTTAACGGTATATATTAGAACACAGAAACTAGGTAAATAATTAATTTATTAACTTATTGCTGATATTTCGCTGGTGTTATAACCAGCATCTTCAGAGCACAAAAACATAGTTTGTCATGATATGCGAGACTATAACAACATGGTGTAATCAACGGACTAGTTAAACAAAACTAGTTAAACAAAAAAATTAATTATTTACTTAGTTTCTGTGTTCTAATATATACCATTAGAAAATAAACAACAAAGGTAACTAGGTTGTTATCACCCTATCGAAGGATGGTAAGGAGATCAGTGTTTAGGGCACTGATAGTAGATTATCTTGAAGCTTGACTACTGTAAAGTATCATACGAATAGGAGGAATGGAGAATGCGGTCATCAGCAAAACTCTGAATAGGATCTGATGTCATCAAGAGAAAGTCATTTATGTATATGGACAAGATGGTGAGTGAATAATGGAGCTTTGTGGGGATCCATTATTTCACCCAAGTGGAGAACTAAGTGGGAGATGAAGATCATCTACCACTTAGTGGGTCTAGTTAGCATGTTCTCCATACTAGGAAGGTATACTTTGACAGCTGGATTGCTCATGATATTGTCAGTCTGTTTGGTGGAAATGGGCCCATTTCAAGAAGTCAGGGCGGACTTTAAATAGAAGCGACTATTATTAGTGGCACATTATTATTATTATTATTTTACAGTATATCCATGGAGTCTGGAGACTCATTGTAGGAGACCCAAATTAACCATTATGCACACAAATCCTATCATACCTCTCCCTGAATCCATTCACTGTCAGGGAACTCGCAACCAATTCTGGCAATCCATTCAACTCACTCACCACTCTCCATGCAGTATTACATATTACTACTACTACATATTATTCATGATTTATGAATAATTTTTCATGGATTACCTTAAAAAATTCATTTCAAATTATGTCTGTATTAAATTTGATAATTTCAACTAGCTATTTCAACAAAAATGATTCTTTACATTAAGCTCTATAAACTATTTTGTACATGAAACAGTCATTTCTCTAGGATTGTTCCTTCTAGGAACAATCCTAGAAGAGCAGAAAGCAGGAAAATAGTATGACTGCATAAGGCAGAATCCATTGCAATAGTGTCAAATTATAGGCCAATGTGTATGTCATGTATAGTGATGGAGGTGTTAGAGAGGCTGGTTAGAAACAGAATATAAGCCTGGATTGATGAGAATGGGAAATCTTTCAAGAGAGCAGCATGGGTTTGTTAAGCAGAGGTCATGCTGTAGTAATATGGTTGCATTTTATAAGGTGACTAGTGTGTTGGACAGAGGCAATGCTTATATAGTGATTTACTTGGATTTTGTCAGAGCAATTGAGGGTTGATTGACTGATAGGAATCACTGTCCTGAGAAAAAAGAATGTGATGAGTATGGTACTACAGGGATCTGTTCTAGGACCCTTGTTGTTTAATTTATATATCAGTGATATAGTTCAGGGTGTAAGAGAAGATATGCAGTTGTTTGCTGACAGTGTTAAATTTGGAAGGGCAATGTTAGGAAGTTCTGATGTGATTGTGCTACAAGAGGATTTGAATAGGTTGGTGCTTCTGGCCGAAGAATCTGGATGTCATTTTAATGTTAAGTGTAAAGTTATGCACTTTAACAAGAGAAAATGGAATGAGAAACTTTGCTTCAGGAGGTGGAGGAACATATTGAGGAACATTGCTTTAGGAGGTGGAGGAGGCAAGGGATCTGGGGATCTTGGTGGATAGGGAACTGATGTTTGGGGACACATCATGAAGGTTTTAAGGATTATCCAGAAGTTTATTTTATCTAGAAACAGGTGTAGTTCTTGTAAGGAGTGACCCCAGACAGCAAAGATGTCATCAACATATCATAGCCAAATTTTTAGTTTGGGTTTAAACATGAAGATTTTTTCTTCAAGGTATTCAAGAAACAGGTTGGCTAAGTTTGGTGATAAGGGAGACCCCATCGCTGTTCCTTCTTCTTGCTTGTAAATTTTCTCTTTCCAAGTAAAGTAACTGGACATAATAACAAATTTGAATAATTCAACAATATCAGATGGAAATTTTTGAGTTAACAAGTCTACCATTTCCTTATGGGGAATATTAGTGAAGAGGGAGACAATGTCAAAGCTAATTAGCATGTCAGTTTCCAACAGTTGAATGTCTTTTATTTTTGTGTGAAACTCTGCTGAATATTTAATTATTATTATTATTATTATTATTAGACACCTCCAGGGAGTCCAAAGACTCATCGAGGGAGAGTGTGCCAACAGCATCGAACGATTGGTCCCCTTCCAACTACTAACCGCGCTCAAACTTACTTAACTGAGCCATTAGTAGCAGAGGCTTTACCAATCGACCAACCTTTGCTGGCAATGAGGCTGAGTGGCCTGTATGAGGACGGAGAAGGTTAAATAAAAACCTTGGTAATTTGTAAGTCGGGCTGCTAATAGAATCCACGACAGGTCTGAGTGGAACATTATTCTTGTAAAGTTTAGGTAATTCCGTATATTCTAGGAGGCCTAGCATGGTATGACCTGAGTTTTTTAATTGTTTCTTCATCTAAGGAAGTGGTTCCATCAAGTAACTTTTTGAGTTTCTTGAGCTGTGTTTTTGTATGATCATAATCAAGTTTGGTGTATGTATTTCGATCTCGGAGTAGTAAATTCATTTTTCGGTCACATAATATGGTATCTAGAACTACAGTGGTATTTCCCCTTGTCTGCTCTGGTGATGATTATGTTTTTATTACATTTTAAGGAGATAAGAATTTTCAATTCTGATGGTGGGATATTCAAGTCCGAAGGTTTGGCATCATAGATTATTTTGGCTATTTCAAAACGAAGTCTGTTGGCTTCAATACTGGAAAGATGGCGATGTTTCTTTCAATGTTTTGTATAAAATCTGAATATGGAAAGCATTTAGGTGAAATGGCAAACTTATAACCTCTTGCTAGAACATTTAATTGATCTTCTGTTAGTGGATGGTTAGATAAGTTGACAACCCATTTTTCAGTCGATAATTTGTTGGTGTTATTCTTAGATCGATTTAACAAATTATTGTAAGGTATTTTTTATGTAGATTAATATTACTTTTATCAAATGCTTTGATTCCTGAATTTTTTGAGACACTAATAATCACTTGTAGCAATTCTTGTTTTAATGTATAATTAATGTCAAATTATATTTGACAATTCTGCTTCTAATTCTGTAATTTTTACATTATTTGTTGCTAATTCATGTTTAGAAACTCGTAACTGATTAAGCAGTAAGGAATGGCTTGCTTTCTGATAGATTTTATGAGCACCTGTTGATTTGATAACTTCCTTTAGTTTAGCAAACCTTGGAATGAGTTTATCGCATCTGCACTTCTAAACACGAATTAGCAACAAATTAGCTGCAATATGTTGATGATGTCTTTGCTGTCTGGAGTCATTTCGAACAAGAACTACACCTGTTTCTAGATAAAATAAACCTTCTTCATCCTTGCATCAAATTCACACTAGAAAAAGAATCTCCACAGGGTATCTCCTTATTGGATTTACACATCCAAAGAAAAGAATATGGTTCCATCTCCACTTCTGTCTATCACAAGTCGACATTTTCAGGTCACTACATTCACAATTCTTTTGCTCATCATCCATCTCAAAAATTTGGCATCATTAAATCATTAGTAACCCTGAGCACACAGATTCTGCTCCTCTGAAGAATCTCTAAACCAAGAATTGGAAATAATCAAAAATACAGCCATACTAAATGAATACAATCTTAAAACAACTCAAAAAATCATCAGTCACTTTCCCACACATCAACCTAGACAAGAAGAAGCCGTAGGATTCCCATATCTTATGTCAAAGGCATCTCTGAACATCTTTCAAAAATTATGAAGAAACACAAACTTGCTACTACCTACAAACCAATCAACCAGATTTATAACTTGTTACCTTCTCCTAAAGACAAACTCTCACCTCTGATGCTACCTGGCATGTACAAGTTCCATGCTCCTGTAAATTGTCTTACTACGGACAGACAGGTAGATTGGTTCATAAACGTATTTCGGAACATCAAGACCATATCCGTCTTATCAAACCGCAGAAATATGGCTTTGCACAACACGGAGTTGAAAACCCAAACCATAGGATCCATTGGAAAAAAGACCAAACTTCTACATAGATCTCTATATAAACATGAACATTAATATAAAGAAAGTGCTGAAGCCCTACTTCACAGATCAAATCTAAACCATAATGACGTTCTTGCTATTCCTAAAGTATGGGAAATTGTCATACAAAATTGTGTAAAATAATTTTTTATATATGTTATCTTCTTTTTAATCTAATCCGTTTTTTTTTTGTTTTTTTTTTTTTCCCTTCAGATATATTTTAATTTAATTCTAGAACACGTTACGGCACGCATATTGGGATTCCATTGAAATCCTGTGCCCTAACTGTATGTTATTCCTAGTATTGTTTTAATTAACTGTACTGACGATGTCCTAAGATACTTAGGATGAAATATTTACTTATTAAAACTTATTACTTTGATTATTACGTGTGTTTATTAAGCCATGAATTTTCCACAGGTTTCATTGTACAATAAAGATACAAGATAGACATGACCATCCTTGAAAGGTATGCATATTAGAGAAATAAGGATGCCATGACTCACTTTTCTCGTATTGGGAATCAGATGCAAATATTGTATCACCTGCATTACTGAACCTGGAAGAAGCACTTATGTTTCTAAGAGCAGAGAAGCATAGAGAATTATTCTTTTCATGCAATAATGGAGGATCACTTGGTCAACTGGCTAAGCCAGTTGACTAAACCATTACATAGATCAAACTGTTACATAATGATAGTTAAAAATCAATGTTGTATGAAGATTTAAGACTTTACTAATGATCAACTAATGTCACTCCTCCCGCAAAAGAGGATATGTATGTGATTGTTTTTAATCACAACACAATTCCCTGCACATACTTAAGCAGCACGTTTGCTGCTGATTTTACCATTACAGCTTAGCTGTTAGTCTGTCATTGTATTTGTGCATCTTTTTTAGTTGCTAGTCTGTCTATTATTTGTGATATATCTCTTTTTGACTTGCTAGACTTCATGCTAGCTGTATAAAGTCACACATTGAGTGTTGCTTAGTTTTAATCTGTTAGTCATTATATATGCCAGCCTGGTTGGCCGAGTGGTTAACATATCCTCTCTCCAGCCAAAAAGGCTGCGGGTTCAAACCCTGCCGTGGGCATGGATGTTTGTGATTGTCTATGAAAATACTGGTGGTGGTGATTGGCAGTAGATGCTGCCAACCACCACCATTAGTATCAGTCAATCTATCCACTACAGTGAACTCAACTGGCGGAGACAGTTGTAGAGTAGGTGCCCTCCCTCGATGAGGCTTTGAACTCTCTGGAGGTGTCACGTAATAATAATAATAATAATATTGAGTTATACCATCACATTTATGTTTGAATGTTTACACAGGTTGACAGTATCTATTACAAACAAAATCATCATACAACATATTTTTTAAGTAATGTTTGCTTCATTATAACACCTAAAAAAACATTTCATCTACTTTTTTTCTTAAATTATGAATACTTAACATTAACTGAAAATGTCAGTTATATTTCATTCAACAATACTGCAAAATACGAGGGTGGTCTGAAAAGTTCTTGGCCTCGACCACAGATGGTAACACTATCGGCAAGAGATTTTTTTTTCTAAGTTGGTACATCTGTCATAAGCATCCATGTGAAATTGCAACACATTCTATTAAGTAGTTTATTTTATACAGCTGTCTTAAGCAAATGTGTTGTCTGTATCCCTTGAAATGGATAAAATTGAGTATCGTGCATTTATAAAATTCTTTGTAAAAGAAGGTTTAACACCAAAAGAAATTCATTCTAAGTTCATAAAAGTTTATGCGCACGCTTCTCCTTTGTTTTCGACAATTAAGAAATGGGTTGCCGAGTTTAAACGCTGCTGTACCAGCCTTCAAGATGATCCACGTAAAGTTTCGACACCAGAAATCATTTATCAAGTGTGCACAATATGTTATTGGATGACTGGGCGAGTCAGAGTGAGTGAATTTGCTGAGCATATAGGCATTTCAAAAGAATGTGTAGGATATATTTTGCATGAAGAATTGCAAGTGAAAAGACTTTGCGCAAGATGGGTGCCGACTTGCTCACAGCAGATCAAAACCGTACTTGAATGAAAATCTCTGAACAGTGCTTGGAGCGTACAAGAATAAAACTGATTTTGTGTCAATTTATTACTATGGATGAGACTTGTATTCACCAACCATTACACACCAGAATCCGAACAGCAGTCAAAACAGTGGACAGAAGCTGGTTGTTCAGCACCAAAGAAGACAAAGTCGGTTTCATAAGCAGGAAAGGTCATGGCATCGGTGTTTTGGGATACTAAAAGCATTTTATTTATTAATTACCTTGAAAAGGGTAAAACAATAACCAGGGAATATTATTCCAATCTTTTAACCAGACCAGATGAAAAAATTCATCAGAAAAGACCCAGTTTGCAGAAAAAAAAATTATCTTTCATCAAGACAATGCACCTGTCCACAAAGGTGTTTTGGCAATGGGAAAATTAAGGGATCTGCACTATGAATTGTTGGAAAATCCACCCTATTCCCAAGATTTGGCTCCCTCTGACTTCTGTCTCTTCCCAAAACTAAAACTCTTCCCCACTGGTCAGCATTTTTCTTCGAATCATGAGATGATTGCAGCTGTATAGGGGTATTTTGCAGATCTTACTGAGAACCACTACAGGGACGGGATTATGGTGCTGGAGCATTGCTGGAATAAATGTATTAGTCTTAAGGGAGATTACGTTCTTCTTCTGCAGCTTCTCCCACTTAAGTGGGGTCACTGTTGATGATGAGTCTCCTCCACATCCTCCTGTCTTGGGCTGTCACCACATCTAAGTTCTTCATCCTCAAGTCCTCTTCTACCAGCTCCCTCCATCTCTTCTTTGGCCGCCCACGCTTCCTCCTTCATTGCAAATCCATCTGCGTGACCCTTCTTCCATCTCAAACCATCTCAACCTTGCCTCCTGTATCTTCGCTCCTAAGTTCGTAACTTTCACTGTTCCCCTGACATAGTCATTTCTCAGACAATCCTTTCTGGTCACACTGCACATCTACCTAAGCATTCTCATCTCTGCTACTTCCATCCTGCTGATGTTATTTTTCCTCAGGGCCACAGTTTCTATAGCATACGTCATAGCTGGCCTCACTCCTGTCCTATAGATTTTGCCTTTCAGATTGATCGCCACCCTCTTATCACATAACACTCCAGCCATCTCCCTCCAGTTCCTCCAACCCGCTTGTATCCTGCATCCCACTTCCTTCTCAGCTCCTCCATCTTCTTCCACTGTTGAACCTATATATCTAAAGTCCCTCACCTTCCTGATGACATTTCTTTCCAGCTCCAGATCTGTCTCCTGGCCGCCGCCCACTGTGCAACACATATACTCTGTCTTACTTCTGCTCAGTCTCATACCGCTCTCTTCCAGTACTTTTCTCCATCTTTCCAGTTTAGTTCCCGCTTCTTCCTCTTGAATCTGCACACAGCAAGATGTCATCCGCATACAACATTGTCCAAGGTGCATCTTCTCTCACCTCCTCTGTCACCACCTCCATCACAATGTTAAACAGAAATGGACTTAATGCTGACCCTTGATGCAAGCCAACTGTTACTTGAAAACTTTCTGTCTGTCCCAGACAGGTCCGAACACTTGTCTTCACATTTCTGTACATCTCCCGCACCAACCTGACATATTTCTCCGGAACCTTCTTCTCCCTCAGACACCTCCAGACTTCTTGCCTTGGCACTCTATCATATGCTTTCTCCAGATCAATAAATGCCAGATGTAGCTCCCGTTGTTTCTCTCAAAACTTTTCCATCATCTGCCATAACCCAAAGATAGCATCTGTTGTTGATCTACCAGGCATGAAGCCAAATTGTTCCTTTGCAATCTCCACCTCCTTCCTCAATCTTCCATCAAGAACCCTTTCTAGGATTTTCATTATGTGGGACATCAACTTTATTCCTCTGTAATTTTTATAGTCTTGTGCATCCCCTTTACCCTTGTAGATGGGGACAAGAGTACTCTCCCTCCATTCCTCGGGTATATTTTCCTGTTGGCAAACTTTCGTGAACAGGTCCCACAGCAGGTCAATTCCCTCCTCCCCCAGTGCCTTCCATGCCTCCACTGGAATCCTGTTGGGGTCCATAATTAAGGGAGATTATGTTGAAAATAAAAATAATTTTGAAATTATAAATTCATTTTTTCATTGTTAGGCTGAGAATTTTTCAGACCACCCTTGTAAATGGATCTGTAACACTTATTAATTATACAATTGCTACTGCTAGTAAGTAGAAAATAAGTCACACTTGTATTTGAAGAGCTTACCTATTACTGAAATAGTTCACTTAGTGTACCTAATCATATACTAAGGAAACCTGACAATAAATATTTTACTGTATATAAATATAGATATATAATAGATGTAGTGATATTTTAAATTATATATGTATGTATATATATATATATATATATATATATATATATATATATATATATTTTTTTTTTTTTTTTTTTTTTTTTTTTTTTTTCCCCTTCTTCTTAGGAAATAGAAACAGAGGTCAAGCAGATGGATTTGGCCTGGAAATTTTACCAAAATTAAAAGACGTAAAAAGCAAAGTAAGTTCAGGAAGTTGTAATTTTTTTGTTTGAGTTAATACAAACACCATTATATCCCTTCTCCATTTTACAATTGCATACATTTATTAATTAAGCATATTGTGTATCATTAAATGTTTTTTTTTTTTGAACAATCTGTTTAAAGGCTGTTGGTTAGTTTAAAAGATGTACATTTTTTAATTAAATGTATATCATTACTGGCTTCCTATCAACAATCTGTTATTTGTTAGATCTCCAATTTTATCAGGCATTATGCTTCAGCCTTCTAAGACAGTACTAACTGCATTACTCCATCTAGAGCTTGATTTTCCTTGGAGCTTTTTTTTTCTGGTATACTGGCATCAAGCACTGTGTTGCTATGGAATAGCCAATTAAAGGCTGTGCTCATACATTCTGTAATTATTATTATTATTATTACATCACACTTCCAGGGAGTCCAAAGACTCATCGAAGGAGGGCATCTACTCTACAACTCTGCATCTCACCACTCCACCAACCTTCATCATCTAACACCAATGCCATCTACCACCGACAATTTTTAGTTAGCATTACAAATTAATTAGAGAAATAGATAACAAAACAAGTAAAGTGGGTGTGGTGGGAAGTCAGGATTTGGACACTATTTTATATACTGTTAATTTAGTGTTTTTGCTTATAAATTTATTCTAATTAATTTATAATGTTAACTAAAAATTGTGCCCAAATTATTGAAATATTTTACTTGTCCTATAGAATCTCCATTGTTGCAGTATTTTCCATATTACTATTATCACAGATTTTGTTTTTATTCCTGATTTTATTACATGACACCTCCAGGGAGTCCAAAGACTCACTGAGGGAGGGCACTTACTCTACAACTCTCTGTCTCCACCACTCCATCCACTACAACGAACTGCAACTACCAATACCATCTACTGCCCACCACTGCCATTAGTATTTTCACAGACAATCACAAACATCCATGCCCATTGTTACAAGAGTTATTCAGTTTAGTTAATGCTTGAGGAACTTATGTTAGGTTTAGGAGGAGAACATTATTTGTATAATGTAAGGAATCTTGTTCAATATGTCAGATTCCGGTTTGCTGCAACATTCAGAATGTGATCTTTACAGATGATGAATAACAGTGAAGATAGCATGTGCACCTGTATTTTACACCTAATTTTTACATCAAATTATTTTGCTGTGAATCCTTTAATTCCAACAGCTGACTTACAGCTTAAGAATAATACTGCTTTGTGTAATATTCCATTTCTAGTGTTTTAAACAGCTTTTCTCTTTGCACCTTATCATGTTATCAGATCTACAAAACTAAATACAGATCCCCATTATATTCAAATGATTTCTCAACCCTTTCTCTTAAAGTAAAAATATAATCCTGAGAACTGCTATTTGGCCTGAACCATCTTGTTCTTTCCCACATTTCTTTGCACCTTATCATATTATTGAAATATTATTGTGTCGAGGCTAGCTGGTGAACGGACGTGCTATCGGAGAGCTCCGGAGAGATTTGTGTTTTTTGTTGATTTATTGGTGTTTTGATTTCAATTTAATGGACTTAAGTGTGTAATTTTGGTATATTATTGGAGCTTTATTAGCGTGGTTAGCGTACTAAAGTGTTTTATAACATAATCTATGTCGGGAAGTCGCCGCTAGATGAATTCGTAATGTGTAGTGTTCGTGCAAGCTCCAGATAAGATAAGTATCATTTTCAGTTATCGATACAAATTACTTAATATTGTGTAGTTTTGTTTTGTTTGCTTTGCGTATTTTAGTGCGTCTATTTTTGGTGTGTTATAACGTATAATTTGACAAAACACGTTGCAAATAAGGATGGCACCTGTGCGAAGGAAAATGGCGGCCAGTAATGAAGGTTCGCCATCGTTATCAAAGAACGGTAGCATAAAAGAAATGAGTCAGTGTACTAGCTGTGAAATGTACGCTTTGCAGAGTGCGGTCGGAGTGTGGTTAGATGATAATAAAGGATTGAATGTGTGTAGAAAATGTAGGGAGAATGAGGAACTGAAGTGTATTTCGGATCGTGAGTGTGATATTTTTGTCAACCTTCAGAATGAAGGAAATAGGGATATGACAAGAAACGGCAAGGTTGTACATGAAAATTGTGAGAGTGTGAATGTAGAAAGTGTGAATGATAGTATAAATGGTTTCTCAGAGAACAAAAAAGATGAGATAGATGCATTGAGTGAGATCGCGTTGTTGAATAGTGCGATAGAAAGAGCAAAACAGCAGCTAGAGTGCATGAACAAAAGTAGACTGAATGAACCAACCAATAATAAAAGGTATGACAGGAAAAATAGACGTATGAATGTGAACATGAACAAAATGAAGGATAGAGTGCTGTATGGAGACTCGTTAGTACGAGGTGTGTTAATAGAGGATTTGACAAAATCGTACCAACCTGGTGCGACCATAAAGGAAGTAACTGCGTCTATTAGAGAGCAAAAGGAAAGGGTGAAAGAAATGATTGTTGTGGCAGGTACGAATGATTTGAAAGGAGATAAAATGGAAATGATAGAAGACCTGAATGAATTGTTTGAGGTAGCAAAAGAAAAGAGTGAGAGAGTTAGAATGATTAGTCTTTTGCCACGGTATGACAGTGAAATGTTTAAAAGGAGGGCTATAATTGCGAATGACTTTATGCGTGGGTTATGTATGACGAGTGGTGTGGAATTTGTGGATGTGTGGAGTGAGTTTGATGGGCGAAAGGATCTATATAAGATGGATGGCTTGCATTTGAATGGTTATGGTGTAAGAAGACTTGAGAAAGTGTTGCTGAATGTAGTGGATGTGCAAATTCAGGGAAACTAGATTTGTTGGGGGGGGGGGGAGTAGAGATACAGTCCTTATGGAGGCAGTTCAATGTAAGAATGAATATAATATGCCAGAGCAAATAAGGACAACAAACCAGAGTGGGATAGTTAATATAAGGCATCAAGGTAGGGTTGGGGCTAACGGAGGTCTTAAATTCATGTACACTAATACTAGGAGTATTAGGAACAAGAAGGAAGAGTTTTTGGCCATGGTTGGCACTTCCAGACCACAGGTTATAGGTATTAGTGAAACATGGCTGACTGTAGATGATATAACTAGTGGGATTGAATGTGATGGGTATAGTGTGTTCAGGAATGACAGAGAGAATAAAATGGGGGGAGGAGTATTGTTGATGATAGCTGATGAGCTCCAGCCAAGGAGAATAGAAGTTGAATTGCAGGATAGAGAAAAGAGCACATTTGAGGCCATTTGGTGTGAGATTGTGGCTAGCAGAACTAAATATACAATTGGGTGCTGCTATAGACCAGGTGATGGAAAAGATGGTGGTGACAGTATGCACAAGCAAATAGAAGAAATGGGTGGAAGGAGGGTGATTATTATGGAAGATTTCAACTATGGTCACATTGATTGGAGTGAGGAGAGGACACACGGGAGGAAGGAACTGGATTTTATGCGGTTATTAAGGGATAACTATCTGCGACAGCATGTAATGGAAAATACTAGGGATCAGAGAGTGCTTGACCTAGTAATTACATCTGAGGATTTGGCTGTAACAAATATGACCACATTGCCACCAATCGGTGAGAGTGATCATAGGGTCTTAACTTGGGAGGTGGCTAAAGGTGTAGAATTTTCAATTTAGACAGGGTACATGTGGAATTATCGGGCTGGAAAGTATGACATGCTTAGGAGTTTGATTGGTTCAGTGCCATGGCATGTACAACTGCAAGGACTAGAAGTTGATAGTGCATGGGAGGTAGTTAAGAAGTGCTTGCATGAAGCAGTGGCTGACTGTATACCTAGAGTCCGAATATTAAATCAAGTAGGGGTTAAATGGATGAATAACACCATTAAGCTTGAGTTGCGAAAAAAGAAACAACTATGGAGGGAATTTAAGGAGAAGGGTGACCGGCAGGCACATGAACGGTATAAAGCGCAGGCCAGAAGGGTGACGAGTGTGGTAAGAAAAGCAAAAAAAGGATTACGAAAGAACATTGGCCATGCAGGCTAAAGAGAATCCTAAACAGTTTTTTAGATATGTAGCAAGTAAAAGGAAAAATGTACATGGCAGATTGATTTTAAAGAATGCTGATGGTAGGGAGGTAACTGAATCAGTTGAGATAGTTGAGTTACTGAGTGAGCACTTTGCAAAAGTATATCATCCAGGTGGTGACATTGCAGAAACGAATAAACCAGTAGATTATACGGGAATTGTGGTTAATGAAGTGGAGGTGAGTAGTCTATTGCATAACCTCAATGTCAATACATCTGTGGGATTGGATGGTATACCAGCTCGTGTTGTACGAGAAGCAGCTAAAGAATTGTCAGTACCCTTGACCATTTTGTTTAATTTGAGTCTCGGGTCTGGGTTACTCCCGAGCGGGTGGAAAGAGGGGAAAATAGTTCCACTGCATAAAGGTGGTTCCAAGACTGCTGTTGTAAATTACCGACTGATTAGCATATCAGGAATCATTGTCAAGGTCTTAGAGAAATTAGTCAAGAAAAGAATACAGGATTGGATAGATGAAAATGGGATATTGTATGGGGAACAACATGGTTTTGTGAAGGGTAGATCATGCCTCAGTAACTTGCTCACGTTTTATAACACAGTGACGGCTGAACTGGATAGGGGTAATGGGTTTACAGTGATACTACTGGACCTTGCCAAGGCCTTTGATAGGATACCACATGGAACCCTAATCAGTAAACTGGAGCAGATGGGTATAGATATAGGGTTGGTGAGATGGATAAGAGGGTGGATGAAGGAGAGATATCAAAGAGTGGTTTATTCAGGAGTGGAGTCTAAAAGACGTCTTGTGACTAGTGGAGTGCCACAGGGCTCTGTTCTTGGACCACTGCTTTTCAATTTGTTCATCAATGATATTGGAAAGGATCTGAGAGGAAGTGTTCACTTGTTTGCTGATGATGCAAAGTTGGGTAGAGCAATTGTGAGTGCACAAGATGTCAAAATTTTACAGGATGATTTGGATAGTTTGGAGGACTGGACTAGGAAAAATGGATGTCAATTTAATGTGGCAAAGTGTAAGGTTTTCACTTTGGGGTGAAAAGAATAGCAGCAGTATATCGCATTGGTGGAATCATACTCCAGGAGATTGATGAGGCCAGGGATTTGGGAGTGTTGGTGGATAGGGAGTTGAAGTTTAGGGGGCACATTGCAAAAGTAACTAAAACAGCTCACCAAATCACTTGGCTTCTGAAAAATACTTTAACATGCAGAGACGAACAAGTTGTTGTTCCTCTGTATCGAGCCTTGATAAGACCCCATCTGGACTTCTGTGCCCAGCTATGGGCACCAGGGTTTCTTCGTGATGGGGAGGAAGTGGAGAGGGTCCAGAGACGAGTGACCAAGATGATAGCAGGTCTGTGGAATGAACCTTATGAGAATAGGTTGAAGATTTGTGGGTTGCAGAAATTGGACGATAGGCGAAGGAGGGGTGATATGATTGAGACATTCAAATTACTGAAGGGTTTTTATAAGATTGATCCAGAAGATATTTTTGAAAATATGACTGGTGGTGGGAGGACTAGGGCCATGCATGGAAGCTGGGCAAGAGCGTGGTTGACAAGGGTGTTAGAGCTAGGTTCTTTACTTGGAGAGTGGTAAATGAGTGGAATAAGCTTCCAGAGTCTGTTGTGGGTGCTACGACCGTGAATGAGTTCAAGGCAGGGTATGATAGATACTGTGTGAATGTTGAATAGTTGTTCTTGACATGATGTTAGGGCCTCCCTCGATGAGTCTGTCGACTCCTTGGAGTTTCCCGGAACAATAATAATAATATTATCAGATCTACAAAACTAAATACAGATCCCCATTATATTCAAATGATTTCTCAACCCTTTCTCTTAAAGTAAAATATAATCCTGAGAACTGCTATTTGGCCTGAACCATCTTGTTCTTTCCCACATATCTCTCTACAATTTTTCTTTGTCTCAAGTATGCTTACATAAATCTGATAAATCTTACCCTGGAATGCTCAATAAAGAAATTTCTTTGCAATTCTCACATTCTTTTATTTCCATTTTAATAGATGAGTACTAAGCTAGCTTTACCTCATTCATCTGGAATTTGATCTTCTGACTAGCCCTTATGAATTATGCAGCAGTATAGCCACTTGTAAAACTTTTATACCTCCATATCTGAGCATTTCTGTCAAATATCATATTATCAGATCTGCAAAAGTAAATAAAAATCTCAATTATATTCCCATGATATACATACTGGCCACTGAATTAGAAACTTTTATTTAATACTGTGTTGGACCTCTTTTAGTGACTACCAGTGCCAATACTGATCCTCTTCAGTTCCCTGTGCATAGTTTGGTGAGATATGGATCAGGAACAGTCTTTATTAATGCTTTGATCAGTTGGTGTGCACAGGAGGTTCTGTTTGACCATACAGGCTTTCTCAGATAATAGTGATCTTGTTCCTAACAGACTATCTTAGGTTATAGTTACACAGTTACCCCTCTTGAACAAGTAGCATGTGTTATTTTTCCACTGATTAAACACCTGTAATATCTCACCTTTTGAGAAATGAGTCAGCTCTGCTGTTTTCAAAATCGTGGCTCCAGCCAGATGAGCACCCACAACTCTGAACAATCCTTTGTTTTTCTCATTGTGGTCAACACTATTGACAATCTGTCCAGCAGCATTATTAAATAGTTGCCTAGAACACTTGACGAAGTATTTTGCATATATGCTGTGCAGTTGTTTATGTACATCTGCATAAATATTTCTAATTCAGTGACTGGTATGTGTACAACAGGAAAGGATAGCATTGTTGGAGATAGGAATGTGAAAGCAAGAAGCCAGATAAGAATAGTAATTTGATTCTCAGATAAGTATTAGCTAGTTTTATGGGAGAGTGGTATCCAAAAAGAGAAAATCATCAGCAGTATGTTGGAGATGTCTGTTCTGGAAACATTATTGTTTAACTTGTATGTTAATGATATTGGAGATGATGCAAAGTCAGGAACAATTATGAGGAGTAGAGCAGATGTTAGATGGCCTTAGAGGAGAATTTGAACAGACTCCAAGTGGTCAAGTTAGTGAAGACCTTAATACTGAGCTACCAGCTCATTGTTGAGTGTAAGGTCTTAATTTGGTAGGTAAGGATGGGATTCAGAGTATACAATTAATGTGGATATTTTGAAGAAGGTGGAGGAGATGAGAGATCTGAGAGTGGTGGTGAACAGAGATTGAAGTTTAGGGATCACATTGCTAATGTGAGGATGTCACAACAGGTTTTGGCAATAATGAAGAGGACTTTAACATGTAGAGAATATAACATGAAGAGTTTATTGTTCCTTGATAAGGCCTGGATTAGACTGCTGTGGGGATGAGGATCTTAGAGTTCAGAATTCACTAAGCCAGTTGAGGTGTTTGGAATTTGTAATATCTGAAGGAATGCAATTAGATCCCTATGAATAGAAGGAGGGAGGATATGAATGGGGATTACCAGATTAATGTAGAGGAGATTTTTGTGGAGATATTCCTGGAAGCTGTATAAGGAGGATGTAAGCAAGGGAGTGAGAAGTAGGATTTTTGCATGGAGAGTGGGTGACAAGTTGAATGTATTGACTGTATGAGTTTAAGGCACAGTTTGATTATTTGTCTTCATGAGTACTGACCTCCTGCAGTGAGTCTTTTGACTTCATAGATGTCCAATATCAATAATAATAATAATAGCATCTACTCTTCTTTCACATTTCAGTTTATGATGGCTTTTTCTACCTTCAGTATTTATATGTACTTCTGACAATTGCATTCCTCTTGAATATTTTCTACTACTGTTTTGTGACTGCTTAACTCATTTAACAATCTTTCAAATTAATTACTCTATACGTCCATATCTTTCTCTTAGTTTTTATGTCATCTTTATTATCTGTTTTTACAGCAGTTGTTCTTTCTCCATTTCTAAGCTTTCAATAGCCATATAGAAATTTTATTATTCCTTTTATATATTAGGCTAAGTGGCCTGTCATAGTCAAATAACTTTGCTTCATAGAACCTATTTAAGGTACAATAGGACTGTTCCTCCGTCTACATAGTTTGCTATGTATGTCAGTTGCATACATTGTCTGGCAGTTTTGCTTTCTTCTGGGATGTTAAAATTAAGTTTCCAGGAGGGAAAAAAAAAAAACCCTGAAAATCTGCCATTTTCATGACTCTCTTTCACTTTCACATTCTCACTTTCATTTGAAAAGTCCTTATGAAGATTCTTCATGTCCTAAACTATATTTGAACTGAAATCTTTTGAGCCAAAGTGCATAATTGCTACTGACTGAGCTATTAAGGCTTACTCTTTGTGATATTTAATTTATCTTCTTCTTGTGATTTTTGTTTGGTTCCTTTTTATATACTTTAACTTTCAAAGCCATCAAATGAAGGCTTCATTTGATGAAACCTTCCCCTCTCCTCAGAACTGTCAATTTAATTTCTTGAGTTCACAGCAAAGATCTTTTTTTATATCCTTGCAGACAACTTTACTGCATGCCACTCAACATTTTCTTTGTGCCACTGGGTTTCTGAGGTATTGTTCTTGTTTTCAAACTCATTGTCTTTTTCCAACAATATTTGTATATTTGAGCCTACAGTTAATCTTTTCAAGCTGCTTGAATTTGATTTATTTTTAAAACTTTCCAGCTTAAATGATATATCATGAGGAATGACTGAATATCTTCCATTGTTTGCTGATGATACAAAGTTGGGGAGAAGTATAAGTAGCACTACCGATGTTAATTCCTTTCAGGAAAATTTGAATAGATTTGATTTGAATTGACTTTTGCATTTTGGAGTGTAGAAATATAAGACTGTGTACTATACTGATAACACTATACTGCAGGAAATGGATGACACTCAAGATCTGGGAGTGATGCTTGACAATAGACTGAAGTTTGGAGGGCATATTGCAATTGTTGCAAAGATTTCATGTCATAGTGCCTCTATGATAAGAAGTACATTAACATGTAGGGATAAGGAGGTGGTTGTGCCACTGTAAAAAACACTGGTCACACCACACTTGGGTTATTATGTTCAGATTTGTCACCTGTTTTTCATTATGATGTGAAAACATTGGAGAGGGTTCAGAGACAAGTGACTAAGACAATATCAGGACTCTGAAATTTGGATTGCAGAGTTTGGTGGATAGGAGGAAAAGAGATGATATGATAGAGACAGGGAGGAAATTTTATTTGATTAATCCAGAGGAGATTATAAAAAGAGTACAAGGCAAAGAGGGAAAGAACCGGAGTCCATCCCTGTAAGACTGTGGTGAAGAGGAGTGTGAGGAGTAGATTTTTTACATAGAGAATTGTGGGTGAATGGAATGCATTATTGGAATATGTTGTTAATGTAGGGAGTGTTAAGGATTTTAAGATTCAATATGACAGATATGCTTACACACTCCATGAGTCTGCCAACTCCATGGAGTGTGTAATAATAATAATTTCTCAATATAATATTCAGGTAATTATTTCCTGAAAAGAGGAAATAATTATCTTGGATGTGTGAAGACATCATTGTCAACAAAATAACATAGTCAATGAGATTTTCCTTATTTCTTTTGTGTTCTCTCCAAGTGAATATATATATATATATACATCTTTATGTAATAAAATGATGTTAGTAACAATTGGTTTAGTAATAAACCAATTTCATAGGCACTTGACATTATTATTAACTTTCTTCATTTTTTCTAAATTTTCCAAGAGTATTGCTTATATGTCTGCAATCAATTTTTTTTTTTTTTAGCTGCTCTCTCTCTCTCTCTCTCTCTCTCTCTCTCTCTAAAATATGAGAATTTCCAAACATGATCACTATTGCAAATATTTGAGTCATCCAAGGAGAGCCATTTACAGATTTGAAAAGACACAATTTTGTAATTGGGGTTTTATAGTAGTTTTGATGTCAAATTCACTAATGATTATATTTAAGTTGTTCTACACTTAATAACTTATCACAACACAATAAAAAATTAAATATTTTACTTTAATGTTTATTAAAATAAAATATTTAATTTGTATTAAATATTTGAATTAATAAAAATTAAATTAAATTTTTGCTTACAATAAATAGGATATTTTCAAGGATAATGATAACGAAGGCAAACAAAGAAAAAATACAAAACTTAAATACAAAGCAAAATTGAATGCAAACTGAAATTTCAGGCAAGCATTCAAATATATATAGTAGTTTATACATATTTTTTCCTCTTGGTATTAGTTATACCATTAAACTTTATTATGGATAATGAACAACACTTAAACCTTTCTGTATGAAGCATTCAAATATTTTGACTACATCCTCTAAATGCAGTTAAAGGTGGCCATTAAAGGTTTGTTTATTTAAGTAGAGGATGACAGTGTCCTAGATATTTGACAGTTTTTTTTTTATCAAAATGTGTTTACATTAGAAGTGTTTCTGACATTATAGCACTTTTTCAGTTTAATGTAAACAAGATGTTTCAATGTGGAACACAAAAATCTAGCTCCTAATCAGAGGCATGGCTATAACTCTCTGCTCTCACAGCTATTCAGAAATTTTTTGAATAATGACATTTGAAGAGTGTTAAGCTCTGTCCTACTGTATCCTCTCTTTATATTACATTATTATTATTATTATTATGGGTAGCTCCATGGAGATTCCTTAGCCTCATCAAGGGAGGCACTAAACATCATGCCAAGCACTATCCAACATTTGCACAATATCTGTCATATTTTGCTTTGAACTCATTCACAGTCATGGCATCTACAACAGACTCTGTCCACCTATTCTATTCATTCACCACACTCCAAGTAAAAAAAATCTAGTCCTGACATCCCTCCTAACTATACCCTTGCTTAGTTTCCAAGGATGGCCCATAGTTCTCCCACTACCAGGCCTGTTCTGAAAATTTTCCTCTGTATTAATCTTGTAAAAACCCTTCAGAAATTTGTTATATCACAATCATATCACCTCTTTCCACCTGCCAACCAATTTCTGTAATGCACAAATCTTCAATCATAAGATTCATTCTATAGACCTGCTATCATCTTAGTCACTCACTTTTGGAACCTCTCCACCTCCTCTACATCCCAACAAATCCAGGTGACCAGATCTGTGCATAGTAGTCAAGATTGGGGTCTTACCAAGGTCTGTAAAGAGGTATAATAATCTGCTTCAGTAACCAAGTAATCCATAGCCACTTTTGCAACTTGCCCTGTAAACTTTAACTCCCTATCCACTAGCACCCCCTAAATCCTTGGCTTCATCAATTTCCTGAAGTATGGTTCCATTAGTGTGGAACGTACTGGTAATCTTTGCACTCCAAAGGATGTCAGTTTGATATGGAAACGTGCAATGCATAACATTACACTTTGCCACATTAAACTGACATCCTTTCTTCTTTGCTCATAGTCATAGGCCTTCTATGGGACTCTACTCCTGAATAAACTATGGTTTGGTATCGCTCTTATTCACTTCCCCAGCTTTATATCCCTCCCCATATGCTGCAATTTATTAATTAGAATTATATACGATATCCGGCAAAGGTCTTCACAAAGTCCAGCAGTATCACTGTAAACTCAGCTGTCACCGGATTATAAAAAGTGAGCAAGTTACTGAGGCACAAACTATCCTTCACAAAACCCCTCTCCCATATAGTATCCCATCTCTGTCTATCTATTCCTGTGTTTTGCTCTTGACCAACTTCTCCAGTACCTTGACATGACTCCTGATATACTGATTGATTATTCTTGCAAAGTGTTCACTTAGTAATTTTGCTATTCTTTAAAATTTCGTAATTTCGGCATTCTTTAAAATCATTCTGCCATAAGCATTCTTCCACTTACTTGCAAAATACCAAAACCAAAGAACTCTTTGGGATTATTTTGGCCTGTACTACTAATTTCCTTTCATACTCTGCTTTTGCTTTTCTTACCACACTGGTTACCCTTCAGGCCTGTGCTTTGTACTTCTTATGTGCCTGATGGTCACCATTCTCCTTGAATTCTCTCCACAATTTTTTTTTTTTTTTTTTTTTTTTTTTTTTTGTAGTTCCAACTTAATGATGGTATTCATCTATTTAACTCCCACTTGATTTTTTTTTATCCTGACTCTAAGTATGCAGTCTTCTATTACTTCCCTCAAACACTCCTTTACCACTTCCCAAATATCAGTGCTTTCAGTTTCACATGCCATGGCTCTGATCCAAACAATCTCCTAAGTTTGTCATACTTACCAGTCCTGTAATTCCACATATATCTGCTCTTAACTAAAAATTCCACACAATTAGCCACCCCCACAGGTTAAGACCTATGACCACTCTCACCAGTTGGTGACAGTATGGTCATATTGGTTATAGACAAATTCTCTGATGCAGTTACTAGATCTGGTATTCTCACATCCTTATTACATTCCATCATATGCTGCCTCAAGTAATTATTATTAGTATTTTACAGCATCTCCATGGAGTCTGAGACTCATCGTGGGAGACCCAAATCAACTATCATACCTCTCCTTGAATCCATTCACCATCAAGAAACTCAACCAATTCTAGC
Source organism: Typopeltis vanoorti (assembly GCF_054136105.1). Taxonomy (NCBI): domain Eukaryota; kingdom Metazoa; phylum Arthropoda; class Arachnida; order Uropygi; family Thelyphonidae; genus Typopeltis; species Typopeltis vanoorti. The sequence continues at coordinate 62,034,785 of NC_143559.1, forward strand.
AATCCATTTCACTCACTTTCCACACAAAAAATCTGGTCTGCACACACCCTTACCAACTACATTCTTACACAACTTCAATGAATGGTCCCCTTGTTCTCTAATTATGTGTAATATATTGAAAAATTTCACTTGCATCAGTTTTAGAAAACCACTTTAATATCTTAAAGGTTTCTATCACGTCCTCTCTTTTCCGCCTATCAACTAAACTTTGTAACCCATAAACCTTCAACCTATCCTCAAAGGGAGTATTCCACAGACCTATCACCATCTAGGTGCACTCGTCTCTGAATCCTCAACCATCTCCTGGTCTCCAAGAAACCCAGCTGACAAAATCTGTGCACAGTAGTCAAGATGTGGCTGAATCATAGCCTTATAAAGAAGGATGACAACTTGCTTATCTTTACTTGTTAACATGTTTTTCAACATCCATGTAATTCTTTGAACTATTTTACCAACTTTTGTGATATGCCCTCTGAACTTCAATATTATTCCTTAGTAACTGCATAAATTCCATTTCCTTCCTTCCATATGTCTTTTCCTCCTTCCAATCTTTGTTCCCATAGTTCCCCATAATAATTACCTGCCCTCCACTCATTGAGCTTATTTGCTAATGCATACTATCCCCATCATTCTTTACATACCTCGTCGAAGCAACCAACTGCATATTTTGTTCTGCTGCCACTATCTCACACCAGATAGCCTCAAATGTGCTATTTTCACTGGCCTGCAGTTGAACTCCTACTCTCTCTTTGGTTACAGCTCATTGACTATCATCAATAATACTCCTTCTCCCATTCTTTTCTCTTTGTCCTCCCTGAAAACACTATGCTCTTCACATTCTATCCCACTAACTATATAATCTTCTCTCACCCATGTGTCACTAATGTGAATAACCTTTGGCCAGGATGAACTAACCAATCCAAAAAACTCTTCCTTGTTTTGAATTCTCCTGGTATTAGCATACATAAAGTGCTATAGCCCCTTAGACCCACTGCTGTCCTTACACTTTATACTAATTATCCCATTCTTGTTTATTACCAGTGATACTAACTTAGGCATTTTATTCATATTCTTATATTCAACTGACTCACTGGTATCTGTGTACTTGCTCTAATTTCCCTGATTATGCACACCTCACTTTCACTTCATTCAGCAGCTTTTTACAGCCTCTGAACACCAGATTCATTCTATCCTTGTTCTATCAGTCCTTTCATCATCAAACTATGTTTACTATTTCACCACATGGTTGTGACACATTAGGTTCATTTTAGTCCATTTATACAGCCTAAATCATGGAATAAAATTTTTTCTATAGAATTGTAAACAACCATGGGTTACCATTTTTAGCTACATTAGTTACTTTATTCCGAGATAGCTCTCTCTCTCTCTCTCTCTCTCTCTCTCTCTTGTGATCTACAGCAAACTCACATATACTTACAGATATCTGAATATTACCTCCTGCTCTAATCTTGCACAAATTTGATGTAATATAAACACTAGTACATAGAGCTAATGCTGTTTATTCCAGCGGCATTATAATTCAAAAAGAATTATAATATATCTGAAACGGTTTCATTAATAATGGCTATAATTCTAAAAAAATAAAGATTATTAAACTTCCTGCCTAATATTACCAAACTGACTGGGAGCAGTTAGGACAATCCAAAGCAGTAGTATTCCTTACACTAGGAGAATTTCTGAAAAAAAAATTCAAAAAAAAAAATATGTATTGAACAATATCATTTGCAAAGTACTTAGAAACCAGTATCTAAAGTATCATCATCATCATCAAATTCCTGCCATGTACCCTCAAGGGGTGTACAGGATATGATAGTACTACATGAAAAATAAAATTACATCATTACTAACTTCCTATCTACAATTTTCCTCCAAATCAGTCTGTTACTTGTCAAGACTCCAACATTATCAGATCTTATATTTCTATCGTCTAAGGCACTTTGTACCATATCAATCCACCTATATCTTGGTCTTCCTCTGAGTCGTTTTCCTGCCAACCTGACAGAGAACGCTTGTTTTGCTAATCTTTCCTCGCCCATTCTGTTTAAGTGACCATACCACCTGAGAGTAGCTCTGCTAATGCATTCCTGGATGCTGACAATGTCAAGTTCTTTCCTAATATCCTCGTTTTTAATATGTTATTGCCATTGATGGCATCTGTTCACACCTCTAATCTTTCTCAGGACTCTCATATCTGTGGTCTCTAGTCTTTGGTCAAGTGTTTTACTTCTGACCCAGCTCTCAGATCCATAAATTAAAACTGGTTTGAACACTGTCTTGTATACAGCTAATTTAGTGTTCCGACTAATTTCTCTCTTATTCCATATGCATTTATTCAATTGACTTCCCACCATACCAGCCTTGCTGATTCTGTTGTCTATTTCTATATTTAATTTACCATCTTCACTAAAAATCATGCCTAAGTATCACGTTTTACTTGTTCCACAGGTTATCCATTCACAACACAGTTGACATTTTCAATGATTCTGCCTATTTTCATTGTCTTTGTCTTTTTATTGCTGACCTTCATACCATATCTATTACAACAGCTATTCAATTTAGTCAGAGAATCTTGCAGACTTGTAGCGGATTTATTTAGAAGTATAACATCATCTACATAAAGCAAAGAGCTGACATTAACATCTCCAATTTTGATATCATGTTTAATACCACTTTCCTTCATAATGTGATCCATATAGATAATGAATAACAGAGGGGATAATGTACATCCTTGTCTCACACTAGATTTAACATTAAACCATCTTCCTGTACTTCCTTCAATTCTAACTGCTGACTTACAACTCAAATAAAGACTAAGTATTGCTTGATATAATGCCCCTTTGACACCATATAACTGTAGCGTATTGAATAGCTTCTCTCTTGGCACCTTGTCACATGCCTTTTCCAAATCGACAAAACTTAAATACAGATCTTTGTTATATTCCCATGCTTTCTCGACTATTTGTCGTAAAGTGAAGATCTGATCCTGACAGCCTCTATTTGGCCTGAATCCAGCTTGTTTTTCACCAAGCTTTTCTTCCACAATTCTTCTCAACCGTTTCTCAAGTATACTTGCATAGATCTTGCCAGGAATGCTCAGTAGGGAAATACCTCTGTAATTCTCACATTCAGTTTTATTTCCCTTTTTATATATGGGTACTATGAGAGCTCTACTCCAATCATCGGGAATTCGTCCCTCTGTCCGGGCTTTCTGAACTATGCAGTGCAGCCACTGTAAGACTCTTATACCACCATATTTCAGCATTTCTGGTCGAATATCATCTACTCCTGCAGCCTTTCAACATTTTAAGCCTTTGATGGCTTTTTCTAGTTCAAGTATGGATATGTATTCCTGACTGCATGCCTGGCCAATGTTTTTTACCACTGCACTGTCATCACTTCTTGTTTCATTTAGCAGTTTTTCAAAATAATTACTCCATACTTCAAGGATATCTTTTTCTTCCATTTTCATGTCACCTTTATCATCTCTAACTCCTTTTACAGCACTCTTTCCTCCATTTCTAAGCTTCTTCAACAACCTCCAGAATATTTTGCCACCTTCTTGATATTTATTTTCTATATTCTTGCCAAAGTCCTCCCATGACTTTTGTTTAGCTAGTTTTACACAGTGTTTAGCATTCTTGCATTTGTCTCTGTATTCTCTAAGATCACAATCTGACTTATTTGCCAGGAACTTTTGATATGCTTTCTTCTTTTCCTTCACTACCTCTTTAACTTCCTGTGTCCACCAGGGAGTTCTGATTTTTTTTTTTATCCTTGCAGACAACCTCCTCACCACACGCCTCTCTGGCAGAATCAATCAATGTTTTCTTCAGAGTTTGCCACTGAATCTCCAAGGTTTTATTCCTATTCTCAGACTCTTTCATTTTTTCTTCAATAAACTTTGTGTATTTTAGTCTACAGTTCACATCTGAGAGCTGCTTAACTTTTATTCGCTTTAAAACTTTCTTACATGTTATTCTTTTCAACATGAAATTCAATTTTATCCTGCTCAAGTCTAAATAGTGATCACTTCCAATTTCAAATCCTCTGTACACTCTGGTGTCCTGCACCAGGGAGAAAACATCACTATGAATAATAACATAGTCAGTGAGACTTTTCTTATTCTTAGCCTCTTCTCTCCATGTGAATTTGTGCACATTTTTATGTTGGAACATGGCATTAGTAATAACCAGTCCATGTCCTGAGCAGAAATCCAACAAGTATTTGCCATTATTATTAGCTTTGCTCTTTTCTCCAAATTTTCCCAAAATATTATTGTATGTCTTACAATCATTTCCTGCTCTGCTATTTAGATCCCCAACAAGGACCAACTTTTCCTTTTTCATTGTGTCAATTGCTTTTTCTAAAGCCTCAAAATATTCCTCCACTTCTACCTTAGTAGAACCTTCTGTAGGACCATAGGCACAAATAAGTCTCATTGTCCAGTTCCCCATCATATTTGCCCACATTACTCTACTTGAGACTGACTGCCATTCAAAAAGATTAGCCTCGTATTTTGTGTTGAATACTATGGCTACACCTTCTTTTCCTTGATTGTCATTGCCTGAATATAACATTTTGTATTTATTGCTCAGAAAGATTTCACCAGTTTTGGTCTTTTTTGTTTCGTCACCCCTATTATGTCGATCTGGTATTTATCTAATTCCTCAGCTAGCTCCATTTCTTTGCCATTCAGGCTTCTTGCGTTGATAGTACCGATCTTTAACTCTGTTGATGTTGAGTTGGGGTTTGTTTTCAGATTTGTTCCAGTAGCTGACTTTTCACTGTTCGCCCTGTTTCCCTGGCGAAAACAACGGGGGGCCTTGTTTGACTGGGCGACGCCCCAGCCGGCATGAAATTTTGTCATGTTGTACCATCATTTTTTATTTTGGTTTAACCAATAAGATTACAATTTGGTTGGCTAAATCCCAAATTGCCAGCCCATCCTCGTTCATTCAGTATCCAAGTAGATACCCAACAGGGTGCACCACGAGATGGTGAGGATTGGACATTAGGTCAGAAGCCCTGGTCAGTTCTCCGCATTCCTTTAAAGGCTATGTGGAGGTCTCCTCTCAGTTATACAGCTTTGACCCTTAAGCATCCCATATCTAAAGTAGCCTCACTTATTTGCTTTTTTAAAGATGAGGTGGTCTATCCACTAATCAGTACAAGGAGCGTACAGGATATATTACTAGTGTAAATTCCCTTATTATGGGCAGGCAAGCACAAGATTAAGTGCAAGACACGACCTAACTATTGGTTCCAGTTGAGTAGTATGCTGCCGGTCATTAATTAACATGCAGTTGTTTTTGAGTTACATAACTTCCTGGGTGATATTGTTATGTATATTTTTTTCCAATAGAAAATTATATTCACTTAACCCCCCATAATAACTCTTATTAATTATAATCAAACTCTGAGCTATATCTTGTCTTTAATGACATATTAATTCTAATTCTAGATTGCATGGATTACAATGGTGTACCAAGAATAATAATTTCATCCTTACTGATTATGATGGTATGAATTACTTACTGTATAGTTTAATGACATCTGAATTCGTTCAAACATCCTGAGATTATTTGCCTTGACAAACTTAACAAGCTTAACTGTTATTTGTATTATTTAAACAGATTAAGACTTAATATGTTAACAGGATAACAAAAGTGAAAATTATTATGCTTCTATCATTACTAAAGACTCATGTCATTATGCTATTTTATATTCTAAGAGCATATTAAACAGTTTTGTGTCATTATTGATAGCAGACCACAGAGCTCTTCAGCCGAACCACAACTAACTGTGATTGATAGAGATAAAAATTTAAGTTATCAGAGTTCTCAAAAATCAACAATAGTGTACTTATCTTAATGTCATTGAAAATTGAAATATCTATAGACTATAGATTTATGTCACTGTAAATCCAGTTACTAAACTAGAGAGTAAAACCTTCATCCCTGTTATGTCAACAATAGTTGCTCATTTCCCATTGCAAGTTATCTGCTCATAGTGCTCTTCCTTTATTATATGCATCCTTTTGTAATGTCTCAGTATTGTATATATCTGCATAGTGATACAAAAAGGGGAGGGGGAAGGGGAAATATTCAGAAATGAAAAGAACTGTAAATATATAATGAAAAGCATGGGCTTTATGATTATTCTTATCAGTGCTTCACATTATAATTATTATTATTATTATTTATTATTATCTGAGACCTCCAAGGAGACAAGGACTCATCGAGGAAGGCTGTGAATTACCCAACCCAGCTATCATACCTACCCTTGATTTCATTCACACTAGATGCACTCACTACCCATAAGGGCAAATTATTCCACTCACTCACTCACTGCTCTATGGGAGAAAAACCTAGCTCTTACCCCTTTCTTGACTGCAAATAAATTTAACTTCCATGGATACCCCAGTGTCCTCTCCCCCACCTTCCATATAACGAAAAATGTCTTCATCTGAAATGCTATAACACCCATTCAAAGGTTTATAGACTTCTATCATATCACTCCTCTTTCTCCTGTTAAACCAGAGTCTGCAATCCACATACTCGCAATCTGTTCTCATAATCTAAATCCCATAATCCGGATATAATGTTTGTAACTCCTCTTTACACCCTTTCCACAGCCTTGGAACCGGGAGGCCAAATCTGCACACAGTAATCCAAGTGTGGTCTTATCAAAGCTTTATAAAGAGGCAAGATTACTTTCTTATCCGTACATGTCAAGGTTCGCTTCAACATAGCAATTATCCATTGAGTTGTATTTGCAACTTTTGCTATGTGACCTTTGAACTTTAAATTCTTATCCACCAATAAACCAAGATCCCTTGCCTCTCCAGTTTCTTGTAGAATAACCTCGCATAATATAATATGCCGCTGGAACTCTAATCATGCCAAAGTGAATAACTTTACACTTATTAACATTAAACTGACAGCCATTTTCATTTGCCCAGATTTCCAGTCTATTCAAATCATTTTGTAATTGCTGAACATCAGTAGCATCCCTGATTGCCCTGCCTATCTTCGCATCATCAGCAAACAATTGATGATAGACCCTGCTTGATGTCATTAATGTATAGATTGAACAATAATGGCCCAAGGACTGAACCCTGAGGTACACCACTGGTTACCTTAAATCTGGCAGATTCACACCCACTGTGTACCACTTTTTGATATCTGTCTGTCAACCATCCCCTGATCCAAGTCAATAGATTATGTTCCAATCCCATATTCTCCAGTTTACACAACAGCCTATCATGTGGTATCCTATCAAATGCCTTAGAAAAATCCGACATTATCGTAGTGTATCCATTCCCTTTATCCAACTCGGCCGTAACATTGTTATAAAATATGAGCAAATTGCTAAAACATGACCTTCTTTTAGTAAACCCATGTTGTTTCCTGCAGAGTATAGAATGCTTGTCTTCCCATTTCTGTATGCGAGTTCTTACCAACTTCTCTAAAATCTTCACTACACACCAGAGATATTAATAGGTTGGTAGTGAGACACATCAGTTTTTGCACCGCCCTTGTGCAATGGAACTATATTACATTCCTTCCATTCCTGTGGTATCATTCCTGAGCTGAGACTCAAGTTATACAAATGTGTAAAAGACCTAGCCAATTCAGCTGAGCATTTTCATGAACCTCTAACTCTTCATCCAACATAGCACTAGCACCATGCACCATGCTACATACACCTGGTTGATATATCTTAGCAAAGTGAACACTCATTAACTGAGCAATCTCCTTAGCTTCCGACACTCGTGTACCATCTGCATTCAATAAAGTTATTCTTCCACATTCATTTTTTCTTTTGCTTGCGACATAACAATAAAATTCTTTTGGATTGCCTTTAGCTTGTATGGCCAATTTCTTTTCATACTCCATTTTAGCTTTTCTCACAATGCTCGTTACTTTTCTGGCCTGAGCTTTATATATTTCATAACTCCTCTCACTCTAATTCTCACGATACTCTTTCCACATCATCTTCTTCTTGTAGATTTTTTTGCTGACATTTTTTCCATTCAGTAACTGATACCATGGGACCAAAGATAATATTCTTCTAAGTTGATCATAATTTCCAGTTTTGTAATTCAGCATGTAGCCTGTTTTAATCAGAGCTTCAATATAAGTAGATACTTTCCAAGAAAGAACAGCATGATCACTGTCACCAATTGGTAGTAAAATAGTCACATTCTTGACAGAGATCCTTTCTGATGCTGTGAGCAAATCCAACACTCTTTGACCTCGAGTTCCGTCTTTCACATGCTGCTTGAGAAAGTTATCTCGCAACAATTCAATAAATTCCTATTCTTTCTGATCATGAGATTTCTCTTCTACCCAATCAATGTTTGGAAAATTAAAGCCACCTATAATGATCATTCGCTTGGTACCCATAAGGCTAAATTGGCGATGCATTTCTTTGTCCCCTACAACTGAGCTGTCAGGTCTGTAGCAACACCCACCATATATTTCATTCTGTTTACCTCCACTTCACACCAAATAGGCTCAAACTTGTCGCTACATGGGACATTGTTACCATCATTGTCTTCTTGTATTTCTATCCTAACTGGACTTAAGTCATCTGATATCATTAGTAGCACTCCTTCTCCTCTCCTCTCCTATCTCTTCTGTCATTCCTAAAAATAGTATATCTGTTACATTCGATCCCACTTACCATATCTGATTCTGATAGTCAGGTTTCACTAATGCCAAAATCTTAGGCCACATCGTATTCAATAAAGCAACAAACTCAACCCCTTTGTTTCTAATGCTCCTGGCATTTGTGTATAGACATAATAAATTATGTCTATACACAAATGTCCTACCTAGTCTATTCTTATAGATATGCAATGTATTTGGTCTTGTTCTAGAATTTTCTCTTTTCCCTCCCCAGACATACTTAAAATGTCCGAACCCAAAGCATATTTTTCCACTCCTTTGCCACATACATGTTCGAAAGCATTTATATCTTTATAAATTGCATTATCACATTTGTATACCATAGCTGAACTTTCACACACATTTTCCCCATTCCTCCCTTGATGATCTAGTTTCCCTGATTCTCTGCATTAAGTCTCATACCAAGAAACATTATAAGATTATAATATTTATAATCTTATAATGTTTATAAGATTATAATAAGGAACGTTAGAAGAGTAAGATAAAAGAAATAAACAATTTAAGTTGCTAATAATTTGTTGGATTTCTAACCATGATTTTTATAATACAAAATACAACTTGCTATTAAACACAAAATACTCAAATTAAAGATAACAAGAAATTATATACTTGGTTTTCAACAACAAAATACTCAAATAGAAAGTTATGGAATCTATTCAAATTTGAACTAAAAAGTAATTTATGTCCTGTTGTGGCACCCTCAAAGATCTGGATAAAGAATAAAGAATTAAGCTAGATGCAGTCTTAGAATAACTGTCTCCCACATCTTTGTCAAATTAATGTATCCATACTTGTTGAGATTGGAAGAGTGTTTTGTAGCCGATACTGATTTTAAAAATAGTCCCTCAAACTTGTAGTAACTTCTATGCAGCATTGTTGTCTTCTTCCATTCAATGAAATGGAATCCAGAACATGGTTGGCCAGTCCTGATTTGCCATAATGATAAAAGGAAATGCAGTTTTTATTTTCAAGGCAGATGTTCACAGATCTGTCAGCCTGCCCAACATAGGCTAAGTTGCAAGCATGTGAGACTTGCCAGGATGTTCAAGTCAATTAAATCTGTCCTTCAGAGAATGAATAATATCAGAATATAACCTTTTGCATAGACATTGCCTTGGTTTGCACTACTTAAAAGACATGAACTCAGCCCAAGTCTATATATTCTCCATTTATTTGTGTGTTTAAATTTCACTGGCCTGACAGCTGTTTGAAACTATTTGGTCCCCATCAGAGATGGCAGAAACCTAACAGGGGAAAACCCTCTGTCTAACCATATAATCTTACGTGAACATCTATGGACTTGTTGCCTGAGTTCATGTAATTTTAAGTAGTGCAAACCAAGGCAACTCCCAGTGCCAAAGGTTATATTCTAATAAACTCTCGGGAAAATTGTATTTATAAAATCAAAATGGATATATAATATCATATTACTTACATTGGCCAGAATGAAGCTTCTGGCTCTTTAATTTAGTAATTTATACCCCTTTTTTTCCTTTTGGGAATTAGTGAGAATTTGATCGAAAACCTGGTATTCAGGTTGATCCATTATAACTATATCATTATCCTTACCTGCTTTGGTTATAATAGTTTATTTCTTGTGTATATTTGTTCATAAGTTTGTGCACTTTGGATTTATTAGCATTCCACAAATTGAAACAGTAGCTTAAAACTTACACAACAAAAAGAAAATTATTATAACCAAAAGAAGATAAGGGTAATGCTGCTGTCATAATAGATCAAACTGAATACAGCAGAAAATGAACAGTCTCTTATAAGATTCACCTGCTTTAGTTCCTACGAGTTCTCCAAAAATAAAATGATATATATATATAAATTATTAAGATAAAGTGACATCTTGGACAAAAGAATTACAAAAAAAAAAAAATTAAAATATATGGATCCTAAAAATTCACAACACCAATATCCCCCTCTCTTTGTCTTATAGTTGAATATCATAGATAGCACCACTTACAATCTCTCCATGTGGGACACCTGTTCATAGTAGAGGAAACCTTTCAGTGATGGTATTACCTTTTTCTATGTTTCTTCATATTATATTCTTTTATTACTTTTCTTGAGCCTTGTTTTTTACTCTCCTGTATTCAAGACCAACATGACTGGGATCCAATGCCCTGTTGCAGTTTTTGCCATTCACTGCAACTTGTGGACATTCAGAAAGGTGGATTCTAGTACTCTTTCATTACTTTCGTTCCTGCTTCAGAAAATTGGTTAGTCTTGGCATGGCCATGCCAGGATCAATCAGCTAGTGAGTTTTCCAGCAAGGGTAAACAGTATTACAGTAAGCTCTTTTCCCATGGTAACCGGGAACATGACCTAAGGCTAGCTGCAGTGCTGGTATAGCATCTGGGATAATCCTAGTCAGAGTGAATTTATTGCCTGCCAGAGATCCCTGCCACCACAGAGTGGTGGTAGGGGTCTCTGGTGCTGAACCAAAAAAATCCCTTTCAGCATGAATCCTTCATCATTAAATTTTAGGGGCTTTTACAAGCTCCCAACCATAGATACAACATCTGATAACAGCAATAAGAAACAAAAGACATTTGACACACATCTAAATATACCATTGTTTCTCATCATCCATAGAACAGGCAAAAAACCAACATGTAAAATGTCACCCTTCTATGTTCTGTTGATATTATCTGATTGATATGCCATGTCAGCAATATTCAGAAACTACTAAGCATCAGCACGACTGATTACAGTAATGCCTCATCAGTTTGCCCTGTTAGGTTCTACATCCCTAATCCACTAAGATGCTTTAAATGTCAGAAATACAGGCGTATCTAAACCACCTGTCATAGCTCTGTCATTTGTGCCCAATGTAGTAGAAAGTTCTTAAGTTCTTCGTGTAGTATTATCAGAATATCCCGTATACCCTTTGAGGGTGCATGTCAGGAATTTGATGATGATGTAATAGCAGGAAGCATCTTGCTCTGTAAAGAATCCTAAATGTGTCAACTGTGATGGATACCATCCAGCCTACTCCCAAGCATGCTAATGGTGGAATAAATACAATATAAAATTTAAAATATGATAATAAAATATCAAAAGTGACACAACATCATGTCTATCCCACCATCCAATAATTTCAAAATGCCTGAACTGTATGACTGTGCTTCTCTTTGGAGTGCATTAAACACAGCCTATTATGTTCTCAGTCCTGAAAAAACCTTAAATGATTCTGCTGAATGAGAACTCACTTGTCCAGAAAATCAGACAAGGATATCACCAAAAGAAAAACTGGCAACTGCCATGGAAAAAAATGGACACTTCTGTATCCATCAAATAATTTAAACACAAGAACTGATCCTGACATATGAGATGATGCATTAAACATTTTTTCAGAGAATTAGATGGATATTGGCTGTCCATAATTCCAAGTCATTTGACAAACACAAGCCAGACAAAGCTAAACCTTCAACTTTTTAGGAATCTGATACATCAACAAAGCCAAAAGAATAGAGAAATTTTTACAGTGGACCTGTCATGGATTCTGCCAGAATACTGAGGATATCAAGGTTCTACAAAAACATAAATGTGTTTTTCTGTCTGCAGGAAACATTTAAAATCCAGTAAGTGTCCCATTGTAAGGCATTTCACTGTTATTGTTAGCCTATAAGAGTATCCAGGATGTGAATATTGTCATTTGAATCTAAGATGAGGTATTGGTCAGAAGTTATTTCTTCATTATTTGCCGAAGTGTCTGTGTGTTCATGGGACCAGTTTGCCAGTTTTGAGGGATACGTTTCCAGAAGAAAAAACCCACCACCTATATATGAGACCGAGTAACTCACTTTTAGTTGAAAACATCTAATAAAGGTTCCTCGCATCATAGGCAGGAATCGAACCTGGGTCTTTTTGACCAAAGGGATTCATCTATACCAACTGAACTACTGAGGCCCACATTTCACTGTTATTCATAAATCAGTTCCATCTTCATTTCACTGAAAATAGACCTGTTCATGGTTGTTATCCTTATGGGGCAGCTATATTCCTTTTTCAATATGTACAGCTTAACACTGCTCTTGAAGTGATAGCCATCTGCCTGTCAGTGAGATTTCTTATCATGCTATGATCCATTTATTTACAACCAAGCTCTGAGTTAACTCAGGTCATACTTGATAATTTTATGTTGCAACTGCCTCAGCCCTACTTCTTATGGGGACTTTAACGAACACAGCACAAATGGATGAGGCTGCATTGTTGAGCATATGCTTGACAACCATTCTCTTTTTAATAATGAACACAATACCTTTTTCATGTGCCCACTCACTCCTGTTCTGCAATAGGTCCTATAAGCTGTTATTCCACTGTTTATGTGGGATGTCAAAGAAAAAGCATGGAAGTAATAGTTTCTCTGTGATTTGTGCTATATCCTCATAGGAACCATGTTTTTCAACATGAACACCCACACGAAACATCAACCAGGCTAAATGGAATACATTTTCCATTTTGCAAAATTTAATGTTGAAGAAGTTAGCGAAACATCCATCAATAAAGCATTGACGTACATAACAGACTGCATCATCCAGACAGCAACAACTACAATTTCAAACACATGATCTTGATTTTCATTCTGTCCAAAGCCATGGTGAATGTCAAGATAAAAAAAGATACAACAGAGCATTGAGTATATTTCAGAGGTACCCTATCATGTCAAATCTCATGACTTTTAAATGTGCTCAGTCCAAAGCTTGTTACATTAGACATCAGAGTCAAAAATAATTATGGATTCAGTTTACATCTGTCAATCATGTAACCAGTGCAAAAGTGGTATGGGATTAAAACCCACAAAATTAAGGACAGATATAAAACATTATTTGTCTATCCTGCAACATAATGGATGTATAGTTGCTGAACCCAAAGCAATTGTAGATACTTTAGATGAAACCTTTTCTAGAATCTCAGCATCAGCTTTATACCCCTCTTGAATTTTTGATATTCAGAAACCAAGTAAAACAGCAGCTCAGTTTTTCTTCAACTGGGCTAAAGTCATACAATCATCCATTGTTAACAAGGAACTAAAAAGAGCACTTTACTTTCTTAAGCCATCTAGAGCTCAATGACATCCATTATGAGATAATAAACATATCCTGCCATCCTCTTTGGATCTCCATCTTTTACTATACAACAGAATACTTGCCAAGAATGAGTTTCTGGATTCATGGCACAAGTTGGTTGTAACTGCCATCCAAAAGCCATGAAAAGATCTAACACAAGCAAACAATTCCAACCTATTGCTCTGACCAGCTGTCTTTGTAAGATACTGGAGAAAATGATTAATACCAGATTGCTATGATATTTAGAAAGAACCAGTCTTTTTTCTAAAGCAATGTGTTTTTTTTAGACACCAATTAATATTGGACCATTTGTCTAGAAACATGTATAGGAAACCAGAAAGTAGATACATACAGAAAACCGAAATCCAGATGTTCATGTTCCTAAAATGCAAACACCTGGTTTCAGTTTTCTTTGACATAGAAAAAGCTTATCACACAGCCTAGAAATATGGTATGTTAAAAGCCCTCAGTAATTTATGTTTCTGGGGAAACTTCCTGTTTTTATAAAAAAACTTTCTCTAGCTGAATCTTCCAAGTCTGAGCAGGAAACACATTATCCTGGCCATATTTTCCAAGAAGGAGGAGGATGTTTCCAAGGCTCTGTCTTACATCTGACATTCTTTGCTGTCAAAGTAAACTCAACCACTGAACAACTTCCTCCCACACTAGGCAATGCTCTATATGTTGATGACTCCACAATTTACTGTCAGTTTTGTAACACAAGGGTCGCTGAAAGGTAACTTCAACAAACAACCGAGTGTAGGGTCTGGATGAAGTTGTCTTCATTCAGACCCAGAGTTAAGGATGGAACAAATTATTATCCCAGTAACAACAGAACCCAAATTCTTAGGACTCATTTTTTTATATAAAGTTTACATTTTTTGCACATGTTTATCAAAGAAAAATGCAAGAGGGCATTAATATCCTTCACACTGCATCCTCTGCTGAATAGGATGTTGTTGATGTTCCTTATTTTGTGTTTATTGTGCACTTATTTGTTGAAAGCTTGATTATGAGTTCTAAGTCTATGCTTCTGCAAGGGCAAGTACCCTGTGAAGGATCCTATGGTTGGATCCTATCCATCAACAAAGTATAAGAATATATATTTCGCATGCCCGTTCAGAGTTTTTATGTTGAAGCAAATGGACCTGCTCTGTCAGTTAAATGGAAACAGTTGTCACTTAACTATGTCCTAAAAATAAAGTCATTACACAAGCATCCAACATTGACTGACTAGTATTTTCTTCACTATATTGAGAAGTTCAAGATTTCACACATCAGACTACTATTTGCCCATTTGGTATGCATGTGAAAAAAAGACTGTACAGACTGTTCGCATGAATGTTGACAGCTTTACCTGCACTGAACATGATGCTCCTCCATGTATGGTTTGCATTCCATTGTGCAGCCTCTTGCTGTGCAAGCTAAGGAAGTTGCATACTCCATCATTAATCTACTGGCTGTTGTTTAACACACAGAACACAGTACTCTGATTTCTTACATGTCTATACCAGTGATTTAAGAGTTAAGGTGTCTTTTGGTTGTGCTGCTATTTTTCCTGACTGTGTTGCCTGCAGTCTAATTCCATTTGAATGCACTAACTGCACTGCTGAATCTATGCCATCCAACTTGCACTTGTGCACATAAAAGAAAATTACTATCAAAAATTAATGATATGTGCAGATTCAATGAATTCTTTGCAAGTCATCTCCTCTCTTGTATACATCAAGTGCTTTATAGTGCTTTACAATAAATGTAGAGCATCATACCAGCCACATTGGTATCACAAAAAATTACTGCAAACTGCAGATGTGGTTGGTAGGTCAGCTCATACTTTTCCATGCAGTGTTGTCATTCACTTATATAGTGTATAGACAGTTAATAAGAGTAGAGTTAATTAGTCAGTGTCAGTCATCTTGGCATGAGGAAATGCCTGAAATTCAGAATTAGCAATCTGGTTAATATAAAAACAGAAGAGAAGAAGTTGTTTTTGCTAGGCTCTGCATAGGTCACAGTCATCTTACACACACCCCTGTCTGTCGAGTTCTAATGACTGACCTATGTGTGAATGATGTAGCACTTGTCTTACCATTTGCCATATTCTGGTGGAGTGCCAGCACTTTACTGTGACAGGAATGCAATTTTTACTAATCTGGCTTAGTGATATACTTAAGCAGATCTTGTCAGACTCAGACAAATTGCATGAAGTTTTTTATCTTTTTAAAAATAATTAATTTATACAAATGCATTTGATCATAAATGAAATTTATATTTAGATATGGCATTATTCAATTTTTTTATTTGTTTTCGTTTACATAAGATGTTTACTTATTTAGCTGTTTATTTTTCATTACCTGATGTAACTTTTGTAATAATGCATTATGACCTTTGCTGTCCTTGTTGCACGAATTAAAAAAAAAATTAAAAAAAAACTTTAAAACTTGCTAAACAATTAATAGAATCACTTACTTCCTCACAGGTAAAATTCAGACTTCATGGCCTGCTTTCATATTATTTCTCTATTTTTCCCACTCTACTACTGACAGAGATAATAAGACCAGTGAGCTCTCCCCCCCCCCCCAATATATCTGAATTATTAAAATCATCACATACACAGGTTATTTTTCATGGAAAGAAAGTATACGTATACAAATAGTTAGATGGGACTGCAATGAGTTATTCTTCCCCTCCTTCAATAACCACTTTTTTATATAAAATACATAGCAAATCAAGCACTCAGCACTGGTACACACAAACTAATAGCTAGCTATGCTATATAGATGATGTGTTTTCTATTTAGGCTCATGGCTAAGAAATGTTAAATACATTTTTAGCGTATTTAAATGGCCAACATCCAAAAGTACGCTTCACAATAAAAAAAAGGAACAAGCAACTATCTTCCATTCAGAAACAAAATTCACAGAATTTTTTTTCTCTGAAGGGAAGATCGGTAGTTCTGTACGAACTACATTATCCTTCCTTATCCTTTTCTGTTTATAGAAAATACATACACACAAGCACATGTATGCACTGGAAAGTACTTACATGGACAATCATACCATCATCTATCACAAATTTACAAATAGAGCCAGAGCTATTTGTTCTAACGATACAGCTCTTGCCACAGAACTCTGTTATCTTTACCCCATCTTTTTAGCCAATGGCAACAGCCACTATAAAATAGACAAAATACTACATTCCTCCCATCTCATCCTCACCTAACACACAAGATCACAACAACAATATTCCTGTCCCTCATATCTGGAATATATCTGAAAAGATAGCCAAATTTCTTCAGAGAACAGATGAAAGCAAGTTTCATCCATTTTCTGAAAGGTCAGCTTCATCGACATGCACACCCTGGAGTGTATAAAATTTTCAGTGTGTCTGCATCTTAGCCTACTTTGGAAAGATTGGCAGATATGTGAATAGTTTGAAGAACATCAAACCACATTTGCTATTGTCATTACAGCAAGTGAGGACTGGTACATCATGCTCTCCTAGTCTCAAATAGAAGAAGACCACATTGCTTAATAAAAGTCCCTACAAGTCTGAGAATTGACTAGTCTGTTTTTAGAATCAACATTTAGAAACTGCAAAACATTACCTAATCTCTCATGGTCATGTTAATTTGCCAAAGATCTGGGAGTCATTCTAAGATATATATTAGCCTGACTTCTCTTCCTTTTATCTGGCCCTTTGTGCTATGAAGATGCTGGTTGAAAATCCAGCAAAATATTAGCAACTTAATAAGCTGTTTAGGTATTTTGTTCTTGTGGTGTATTTAAGCAAACGTTTATGAAGTTGATATGAAGAATAGCTGATACATTTTTGGTGTGTGTGTGTGTAGCTGGTATTTGTAGGAAGTGCGATATAATAATAAATCATGAGGCAATAAATGCAAAACAGACTGAAAAGATGGCACAAATGAAAGAAATGGAAATGAAACAAAAGCTAGTGGAACTGAGGGAGTGAAAAGAATGCAAGAATGTAGAAGCGAAAGATTAGTGATAAGGGAGTGAAAGAAAGAAAGTATGAATGAGGAAATGGAAGTAGAGTGTGTTGCAGAATGAGAAGTTGTGAGGCTATGGGATTGACAGAGAGAGAAATTGTCATACTGCAAGATTTGATGAAACAGCTGTTAAACATGAAAAATGAAATGAAGAATATGCAGAGTGAATATTAGACATTTAGTGGAAACTAATGAAAGTGTGCAAAAGAATAGAATGAAAGAAAAAGGGTAAAAGAGGTGATGAGTGCCTTCAGTATGGAGATAACATAGTTAGAGAATTAGATAATGAGAGAATCCAAAAGGTCTGCTGTCCAGATAGAATAAACAGGATAATTCAGGCTTTGGACATGAGGAGGAACTGAGCAAGAGTGATTAGTCAGACCTGACCTTTCTTCTCTGTTATAAGCCAAATTGCTGAATGCCTTCTTTCTTATTTCGAAACTTCTGCAACTCAGTTCTTTGTTCTGTGATCTTCCTTACATAGATAGTGAGAACAGGTTTGAGGGCTACTCTGATGTTATGAGTTTTGATGATTTTGATGGATAGACTACTGATGTAAGGAATTGAAACTCAGTCTCTGTAATGAACATCAAGATTTGGCTATGGAGTAGGATTGAAAAATAGAATTTTTTTGGATAGTTACTTTGAATATCTATTAAGAAGAAACTGGTTGAGTATAAAATGTTTTCCGTGTTCACTTTGTTGAAAACCCTATTTTTACAGATCAGTTTGTTTATTTAGACTCAATGCACCATTCTTCTCAAATATGTACAGTTCAATAATTCTGTACATGGATCATTCTATTTGTTCCTCAAATGATTAATTTAAAAGTTTAAATGAACCATCCTCTGATATCAAATAAGATATCAGAGGATGTTCATTACAATATAACGGAGGTTATAAGACTGCAGTAGCATATTATAGACCAATCAGTATCTCAGGGATGGTGCTAAAAGTACTAGAAAAAATTGGTCAAAAAGAGAATTCAGGAATGGGTAGTAAAAAATATGATTCTGTATGAGAGTCAACATGGCTTTGTGAAAGATTGGTCATGCCTTAGTGATTTACTAACTTTTTACAATAGAATAACAGCTTAGTTTGATAAAGGAAATGACTACACAATGATGTTGCTGGATTTTGCAAAGGTATTAGACAGAATATCACATGGAACTGTGTTATGCAAATTAGAACAAATGGGGATAGATATGATACTGGTTAAGTGGATAAGAGGGTGGCTGCTGGACAGATATCAAAAAGTGGCATGTGGAAAGGCAGAATCGAGGCAAAAACAGATGACTAGTGGTGTGCTGCATGGTTCAGTGCTGAGACCATTGCTGTTTGTACATAAATGATATACGAAATAATCAGAAAGGAATTATTGCTGATGATGCAAAATTAGGTACAGTAATAGTTGATCAACGTGATGTGGAGAGCTTGCAGGACCATTTAAATAGGCTGTCAGTATGGGCAAAAGATAATGAGTATATCAGTTTAATGTCAAGAAATGTAAAGTTATTTTGGTATAAATAGATTACAAGCTGTGTATCATATTGATGACACTGTACTCCAGGAAATAGATGAAGCCAGAGATTTAGGGGTGTTAGACAGAGAGTTAAAGTTTAGAGGACATATTGCTAAGGTAGCTCACAAGATTACTTGGCTATTGAAGAACACACTAACAAGTAGAGATAAGGAAGTTGTTATTCCTCTTTATAAGGCTTTGATACACCCATATCTGTATTACTGTGCTCAAGTCTGATCCCCAGGGTTTCTTGGGGATCTGGGAGTGGTGGAGAGGATTCAGAGGCGACTGACCAAGATGGTGAGTGGTCTGTGGAATGTTCCCTATGATGATAGATTGAGGGTGTGTAAATTGTAGAAGTTGGTTGTTAGGAGAAAAAAAGGTGATATGATAGAAACTTTTTTAAGTTGCTTAAAGGTTTTTATAGGATAGATGCAGGAAAAATGTTTCGGCATTTTTAGGGAGACCAGAACAAGGGTCATCTTGGAAGTTGAATCCATGTGTGGTTAGGGGGGGAGGGAGTGTGAAGACTAGATTTTTGGCTTGGAGAGTTGTGAATGAGTGGAATGGGTTGCCAGAGTCAGTTGTAAGTGTTTTGCCTGTTAATGAGAGGAAAGGTATAATACATTGTGTGGATAGATGGGTCTCCTGCGATGAGTCTTTGGACTCCATGGAGGTGCCCATATAATAATAATAATATATAATAAAGAACATCATAGTTCTTAATAGGTTTAATCTGTTTCAGAAGATAATAATAAATTTAGTTTAATCCTTCATCCAAGTGTAAGCAAATGAAGTTGGTGCCTGAAGTATCTTCAGGACTGAGGCAACTCGTGGTAAAGGTGGACCAAGCTCTCATCACTACTTGTCTTAGTATCTCACATAATGCAAAGCACATCTCCTTGCGGATCCAGACCGGTTTCGATCTTTATTGAATGTTCAAGTACAGGTCAAACTCCAAAAACTCAGCATTGTTCCCCTCAGTAACAGGCTCACCCTGCCGCTGAGAAGAACATTCAATGTTGGCTCTACCCCCGTGATAGGCTCACCCCACCACTGAGCAGAGCCACTCATATGTCATTTGAGGGGTAACAGCAACAGCCGTGCCTCAGTTAACTTCATGGGCTACAACATTGCCATTCATCCAAGTGTAATATCCAATTGTAAGCAAACAAAGTTTGCGCCTGAAGTATCTTTAGGACTGAGGCAACTCATGGTAAAGGTGGACCAAGCTCTCATCACTACTTGTCTTAGTATCTCCCATAATGCAAAGCACATCTCCTTGTGGACCCAGACCGGTTTCAACCTTTATTGAATGTTCAAGTACAGGTCAAACTCCAAAAACTCAGCATTGTTCCCCTCAGTAACAGGCTCACCCTGCTACTGAGAAGAACATTCAGTGTTGGCTCTACCCCCATGACAGACTCACCCCACCACCGAGCAGAGCTGTTCATTTGCTCATATGTCATCTGAGGGGGTAACAGCAACAGCCGTGCCTCAGTTAACTTCATGGGCTACAACATTGCCATTCATTACTCCCACCCACCCAGCAATCCAGGACCTGGCTGACAGCAACAGCTGAGCCTTAGTTAAAACTTCATGGGCTACAGCATTGCTATTCATCACTGAAGCTTCCAACTGGTTTCGACCTTTATTCAGGTCTCGCCAGTGGGAGCCAGACCCAGAGATGGTGATACTAAGGTGGAAGTAATGGAGAAATCTTATTTACCTATACGAGTTGCTAAAAGGTGTCTCACCTTATTATTAAATTACTCTGGATTTAGAGAAAGATGTTGGAAGTTTTTTCCCACTTGGTTAGACATGACTTCTCCATTACTTCCACCTTAGTATCACCACCTCTGGGTCTGGCTCCCACTGACGAGACCTCAATAAAGGTCAAAACTGGTCTGGGTAGTGGCCCTTCCCTTAATGCATAGCATTATACATGTCCACAAGAAGATGTGCTTTGCATTATGGGAGATACTAAGACAAGTAGTAGTGATGAGAGTTTGGTCCACCTTTACCACGAGTTGTCTCAGTCCCGAAGATACTTCAGGTGCAAACTTTGTTTGCTTACACTTGGATAAAGGATTAAACTAAATTTATTATAGTCTAACCAAGTGGAAAAAGATTTCCAACATCTTTCTCTATAGCCAGAGTAATTTAATAATAAGGTGAGACACCTTTTGACAACGTATAGTAAATATGACTTCTCCATTACTTCCACCTTAGTATCACCACCTCTGGGTCTGACTCGCACTAATGAGACCTCAATAAAGGTTGAAACTGGTTGGAAGCTTGGGTGATGAATGGCAATGCTGTAGCCCATGAAGTTTTAACTAGGGCTTGGCTGTTGTTGTCACCCAGGTCCTGGGTGGGGGGATAATGAATGGCAATGCTGTATCCCATGAAGTTAACTGAGGCATGGCTGTTGCTGTTATCCCTCAGATGACATGTGAGCAAATGAGCGGCTCTGCTCGATGGTGGGGTGAGCCTGCCATGGGGTAGAACCAACAATGAGAGTTCTTCTCAGTACAAGGTGAGCGTGTTACTGAGGGGAACTATGCTGAGATTTTGGAGTTTGAACTGTACTTGAACATTCAATAAAGGTCAAAACCGGTCTGGATAGTGGCCCTTCCCTTAATGCATAGCATTATACATGTCCACAAGGAGATGTGCTTTACAATATGGGAGATACTAATACTAAGTGATGAGAACTTGGTCCACCTTTACCACGAGTTGCCTCAGTCCTGAAGATACTTCAGGTGCAAACTTTGTTTGCTTACACTTGAATAAAGGATTAAACTAAATTTATTATAGTCTAACCAAGTGGAAAAACTTCCAACATCTGTTCCAGAAGAATTTCCAGAGTTCACCAAAGAAGTAATTGAATAAATTATACACTTAAAATTACATAGGAAAAGAATAATGTATTTAATATGAAAATACTGTATTTTTTCATATATAATTTTATGTATGATCTATTCATTATGTCTATTAATTATATTAGTATTAATAACAGATTCTCCATATTAGTTTGAATTTCAGACCCCATTACACCTAGAAAACAAATACCATGTTTGTTAAGGACAAGCTTCTCCCCTGTTGTTTACTGAATTTTATTGGATCACTTGGCCTTACTTTCAAATCTGCAGACATTCCAAGATTTGTGTATATGGACTTTATTTGTTTCCTTCAACTTGAGAAGTCTGGCCTTATGAAAACTTAAAGAAAATGAAAGGGCAAGATAAAAGTTCTCTTAATGAAATGATCATTTTCAAGATAAAGATTTTGTTTGCTTTCAAATTTTAAGATATTCTCTGTCATTTGTTTCTTTGCATTCATCCTAATAAGTGTTCCTCATATGGTTTCTATGAGAACAACAACTGATCATGTGATATTTACTTTTATTCTGTTATTACTTCCAAGTAATCTGTCCTGATGTGTTATAGCACCTAATGCAAAATAAATCTTTAAGTTAATAGACATCTCCATTTGTTATTTATGTAATCTGGAATATTTAGATATAACATGTTTAGGAATTAAATTACTGTACGATTAAATCACTTAAATTCCAAATAATATAAAACCAAGGAACTTGATACTACTGATTGAGAGCCAAATAAATTCTTTATATTTATTCTATTAATACAGGAGAATTAGGTTTGCTTATCTTGAGCATGATTTGAATCAGTTTAAACTGTTAAGCACGCAGTTGTGTAATATCATGGTTACTTTATGATAATGTGTCATCCACACTAGAATTTTTAAGATTAAGTTATAGCAGTTTTGTAAACATAATAAAATTATGTTCCTAATATATTTTTTTCCCTTTTTTAGGATAATTCTGTAACCCTGCTGCATTATATTGTGAAGACATATATGAAATTATTTCTCAAGGTAAGATGAAAACTGAATTTTAATAATAAAAAGTTTGCTGGAGTAAAAAAAATCTTAATACCAGGTTTGAAAGAAAGCTGTTGCCAGTATTATTATTATTATCTGACCTCCATGGAGTCAAAAGATTCATCATGGGAGGTCTATACTACCTCATGCTGAAAGATCATCAAATTGCACCTTGAACCCATTCACAGTTTCTGCACTCCCCACACTTTCAGGCTATGCATTCCACTCACCAATAGCTCTCTGTGCAAAGAACCTTCTTCTCATTCCACTGCTCACACCCTCATTCTACGGCTTTCATGGATGGCCTCTATTTCTACCCTTGCCACCCCTCTACTCTATGAAATATCTTCTCCACATTAATCTGGTAACAACCTCTCACCAAGTTATATGTCTCAGTCATATCACAAGGCTCTGTAAGCCCCATTCCCTCAATCTCTCCTTATAACTAACATTCTATAAACCCAACACCAACTTAAACCTTCTCTAGATCTCCTCCAATATATTCCCCTAAAAACCAGGTGATCTGTACACAGTAGCCTGATCAAAACCTTATACAGGGGAACCATAACCACTTTGTCTTTGCATGTCAATGTCTTCCATATTATTGCTATAATCTGTTGGGATGTTCTTACAATTTTAGCAATGTGACTCCTAAACTTGTAGTCTCTGTCCACCATCACTTCCGGATCTCTCATCTCTTCTACCTCTACTTCAAAATTTCTCCATGCATACTCTGCATCTCAACCTAGCCTACCAAATTGCAACATTAAACTGATTGCTCCAATCATTTGGCCACTTACATAGTGTATTTAGATCCTCTTATAAGGCCCACAACTTCTGCTCTACTTCTCATAGCCCTTCCGACCTTTGCATCATCATCAAACAGATACACATCTTCAGTTAAGCTGGTCCCAATGTCATTAATGTGAAGTTAAAAAATAAAGTATACGTTTAGTGGGGAAACTTTGAAGGAGGTAAAGGAGATGAGAGATCTGAGAGTGTGGTGGACAAGGACCCAAAGTTCCAGGATCACATTGCACTGTGAAGTTGTCACATTGGGCAATGATGTAGAGGACTTTCATGCAGAAATAAAAAGGTTAAGGTTCTATTGTATAACACCTTAATCAGGCCTCATATGGATTAATGTGCACAGATTTGGTCATCTGGTTTTCATGATAATGATGAGAATATGTTAAAAATGGTCCAGAGAAAATTCACAAAGATGGTAAGCGGTCTTTGGAATATGGGGTATGAAGACAGATTGAGGAAATGTAATTTGCAAAGTCTCGTAAATAGGAGAGGAGTGATACGATCGATACATAAATTAGTCAGGAGTTGTTACAAGGTTAACATGGAAGAAAGTTTTCGTAGAATGAGAGGGGGGAGGGAATTAACACAACAGACCGTATTTGGTCTGAACCCAGCGTGTTCTCTAAGTTTCTCTCTTAGTCTCTTCTCAAGTATGCTTGCATAAATCTTACCTGAATTTGATCTTGCGATCAGTTTTCTGAATTACGCTATGTAGTCACTGTTTCTTTCTCTTTGTTAGTCAGGCCTAAGAGACTTTATAGAGAAATGTAATGCCTGCCATATCTACCTGAAACTTTTATGATTTCTCTCTCTCTCTCTCTCTCTTTTAATTGTAGAACTGCCCCTTTAACTTTGAGTCCATGTTAAATTTACGATTTTAGTTATCTTTGCACACAACTCATGACACTCTAGCCAAATCATTCAATATATTCTTCAGATTTTGTCACTGGGTTTCCAGGATTTTGTTCTTCAAATTTTTTCACTCTTTTCTTCAGTTCACTTCTGAAAGTTGCTCACGTTTGATTCCTTTTAAAAATTTGTGCATATTTTTTTTTTCAGTATTATATTCCTTTTGCTTATACTCAAAACTAAATGGTAATCAATTAAAATATAAAAATTTAGATTTAAATTAGATTTAAAATCTAAATTTATCCTAAGTTTATATTTCTACTGAAGAAGCATACTCCTAAAGGTATGCAAAAGTAGAATTAAGGATTTATAAACATCAGTTATTTTATTTATATGGTTTCCACATGGGTAATACTGGCATTCTGTTAACATGAATCCAAACCCAAAAGTCTAAGAAGTAAGTGTCTTCTTTTTCTTGAAATTTATTATTTTTAATGACCTTGAGCCTGATTACAAAGAGAAAGAAAACAGTGACTACACGGCATAATTCAGGACTGATCACAAGATCAAATTTCTCTCCATATACAGTTCTGATGTGTTATACCTTTCATGTATCGAGTAATCTTAAAAGAAGTTTTCAGGAAAAGAAATTGTAGACATATTGAGGACCTTATTTAAAAATTAATTTAATTTTTAAACTGCATTTCAACATTATGTCAGAGCCTTTCTGGTATCATTTGGACTCTTAACAACCTAGAATAAATACCAAAGGTACCATTGGCTAGAAAATACTAGATATGTGTAATTCAGATTCTTGCTGAGAATTTTACTTAATCCTCTTCACTTCACCTGGGAGCATAGGTCTTCCACCACCATTTTCCACCGCACTCTGTTTTTTTCTTCTGCTTTTATTTGGTTCCAGTTTTTATTAATACTTGCTATTTATTTCAGTATTGTTCTTTTCAATGTTTCTTTTGGCCTTCCCCATCTTCTTTTACCCTGTGGGCTCCAATCTAGAGCCTGTTTTTAACCATTATTATAACTTCTTTCCTCAACACATGCCCCAACCACCTCCATTTCCTTTTGCATATCTGTTGCAACATGGGTTTCTGGTTTGTTCTCTGCATAGTTCTTCGTTTGATATTTGTTTTGGCCATATATTCCCAGTATCATTCTTAAACACTTATTTAGGAAGACCTGGACATTGCTAACTATTTTTTTGTTTAACATCCACGTTTCCAATCCATACATTAGTATTGCCTTTACATTTGAGTTAAATATTCTCATTTTAGTTTTTATAGACAAGAATGTTTATTTTATAAATATTCTTGTTTTTCCAAATATTTCCAAGTTGATTGAAAGTTGAATAAGCCAGCTGTTTCCTTCTATTTATATCTTCAGTAGTTTCTCCTTTTATTGATACTATTGAACCAGGGTATATAAACTATTGTACTTCTTTAAGCAATGTTTCTTCTATTGTTATTTGTTTATTTTGCTTTGCATTTATTTTCATCAACATTGTTTTATTTTTATTTATCCTAAGACCAGCTTTTTTGGCTGTTTCTGCAAGTGTTTTTGTTTTTTTGTTCTATATGTTGGCGTTTTTGTGAAAGTAAGCAGATATCATCTGCAAAATCTAGATCATGGAGTTGGTTTTGACATAACCATTGTAATCCTGTCTTCATCACCCAGTCTATGATAATTAAAAACATAGTAGGTAGAGGATACAACCTTGCCTTACTCCTGTCTTTGTTTTAAATGGTTCTGAGAGGGTATTTCCATGTATTAATTCCTTTATTTCAAAATCTTCATACATTTTTTTAATTATTCTTATTTTTTCTGGGAGTCCTATATCTAAGTAGTTTCCATAGGGAAGATCTGTTTACACTATCGAAAGCTTGTTCAAAATCAATAAAATTTAAATATAAGCTTGCCTGCCATTCCAGTGATTGTTCTATGATAATTCGTAAAGTAGCAATGTGGTCGATGCATTATCTATTGGCTCTGAATCCCGCCTGTTCTGGTCTTAGTTGTTTTTCTATTTCTCTTTTGATTCTTTCTAATATTATCCTTTCTTTTAGTGTTACACAGTGATCAGCATTCGTTTTTGAAATTATGGATTCTACAACCGTGTTAAAATAACTCTTTGTATTATCCCGACATTTCGATCTTCATATCAAGATCATCATCTGAGCATACATAAATATACAAGACAAGCTGCATTACATTTCAAACTGTAAGCTAGAGAAACGATTTGATCACATGATACTCACTGGCATGACCTCTAGTGAAAAAAAAAAATTACATCAAGCTAGATTTAATTTATGATTACATGAATAAACATTCTTGCTTACAGATGGTTTTTCCTTCCAGTAACAGTGACGTCCTATTTCTATTATTATTGAAAAAAAAAAATTATTTATAAATTACAACATGAATAAACATTCTTTCTTATAGATTTTTTCTTTAACAGTGATGTCCTATTTTTTAGTATTAAAGCTGTTATTTTAGATTTAGGATCCTGGATTTTCTACAGTCCTGTTTATAGTTGTTCTTAGAGAGGAAGGATTTGTGGGACGAATATATGCCTTCCATATGTATGGGATTTTTAGACCATCATTGTTGTTTAGATTGGGGTGGTTGATAACGATCTCACAAGCTTCCTTAAATTTGCATTCATACCATGTTTTGGTGTGAAGTAGACAACTAGTGCTTTTCCAGTCAATTCTATGTAAGGTGTTCAGGGCATGATCAGAAAGGCCAGCTTCACCATAATTATTATATTTGATGTGTCATTTATGTTCTTTTTGTCTGATTGGAATTGTGCATCCTGTTTCTCCTATGTATGGTATGTTGCAGGTGAGGTAAATACAGTATACTCCAGGGTGGGCTAGCAAAGGGAGTGGGTCTTTGGATGAGTTGAGTAAGCTTTTTAATTTTGCAGGAGGTTTAAAGGTGGCTTTGAGGTTGTATTTTTGTAGTACTCTGTTTATTTTGTCTGATGTCCCGTGAATGTAGAGAATGGTTATAGTTTTACTGTAGTCTGGTTTGTCTTTGTTTTTTATTGAGGTCTTGTAGAGAATTTTGTTAATAGTGTTTTGGCTGTATCCATTTTTTTGAAAAGTATTGCTGATCACTTTAAATTCATACATTGTTTTTTTCACTAGAGGTCATGCCAGTGAGTACATGTGACCAAATCATTGTTTCTCTAGCTTATGGTTTGAAATGTAACGCAGCTTGTCTTGTATATTTATGTATGCTCCAGATGATGATTTTGATATGAAGATCAAAACATCGGGATAATAAAAAGAGTTATTTTAACACGGTTGTAGAATCCATAATTTCAAAAATGAATTTCTGATATTATCCTTGCTAGTATTTTACGTATAATATTCAGCATTGTTATATCTCTCCAATTTTTGCATTCAGATAGGTTCCCTTTTTTTTGGGTAATTTAACAGTATTCCATTCCTTAGGCCACTCTTCTTTCTGCCATATCTCATTTAGTAAGGGATATAATATCTCTGCTATAAATTTTGGATTTGCTTTTAGTATATCACCTGGTATGTTATCTGCTCCTAGTGCTTTACCTGTTTTGATTTGAGTTATTGCTTTTGTAATTTCTATTTTTGTTATTTTGTTCAAAGGCTCTGGTTGCCATCAATCATTTCTTGAAATTTCTCCGAAAAGAATTCCACCCATCTATTTATCTGTTCTTTTTTATTTAATAATAGTTTTCCTTCTTTATTGTATATGGAAACTATCCGTTTATTTCTTTTCAAACTTAATTTCCTTGTTATATCATACAACTTTCTAGTATCATTCAATGTGCAGCATCCTCTGCCTCTTGTGCTAGATTCTCTATGTATTTTCTTTTATCGTTTCTTGCAGTGTTCTTTTTATTTCTTTGTTAATTGCTCTATATCTTTCTGCTTGTTCTTGTTCAACATGTTTGCCAGTCTGTAACAGTTTCTTTTATTCTATCTCTCTCCTCTATTTTTAATTTAGTGTTTTCTGATATCCGTTCTTTGTCTGTATTAGTTTGAAATCCTAATATTTTTTCTGATGTGCTTATTAGTATTTCTTTAATCTTTGTCCATTTTTTCTCTATGTTATCTCCTCCTCTTTTTTTTAAGTTTATCCCATTCATCCTGTAGAGTTGTAAATTTATTTCCAATCTCTTTGTTTTTGAGTTTTTCAGTTCTAAAGCTCTTCCTATTGTTCATCGTTTGTTTATTATTAAATATTTTTACTTTTATGGTAGCTGTTAGGAGAAAGTGATCTGAATATGCTTCAGCTCCTTTTTAATTCTGACATCCAGGAGTAATTTCCTCCAATTGCTTGTTATAAGTGTATGGTCTGTTTGGTTCTTTGTCTTCCTATCTGGTACTATCCGTGCCCATTTATGTATTTTTTTATGTTGGACGAGACTCCTTCCTATTACAAGCTGGTTGAACATACAAAAGTCTATAAGTAACACTCTGCATTGTAATTTATTTCTCTTTCTGCATACTTTCCATAAGTTTCTTTATTAGTACTATAATTTCCGATCTTAGCATTAAAATCTCAATTATAAGTTGCATATCTTTTTTATTTGTTGCTTCTATACTTCTCTGTAGCATGTTATAGAAATTATCCTTTTCTTCCTGGATCGCATCGTTTGTTGGTGCATGTATAGCAGTTATTGTAATGTTCTGCTTGCCAGCCTTAAATCTAGCATTTAGTATTCTTTCCGATATGGGGTTCCACTCCATTAGTGTACCATGAGCTTTCTTTGTCATCATTAGTGCAACTTCCTTTGTGTGGTCACTCTGGGAACCAAAATAGATTAAGTAGTGACCAGAGTTTAATTTGATTTTTCATCCGGTATCACATTTTGGAAGGTTTCAGTTTGCATAGCATTTTTTTTTTCTGGGACCGAGTTGCTAGCCCTGTGCTCAACCATCCCCAATAAATGGGGATGGTTGAGCACAGCCTCCATGGATTCGGTTGACTCACTGTGGGAGGTTCATTCAACTGACAACATATTTATCATATAGAATCTTAAAATCCTTAACACTCCTTGCATTAACAACACATTCTGGTAATGCATTCCATTCACTGACAATTCTCCATGCAAAAAATCTATCCTCACACCCCTCCCCTCCTCACCACACCTTTACACAACTTCCAGGAATGACCTCTGGTTCTTCCCCTCTCACCATCTACTCGTTTTATAATTACCTGTCTTCCTCCTATCCACCAAACTCTGTAATTCACATTTCTTCAACCTCTCTTTCTCTCCATAGCCTGCATTCCAAAGTCCTGATACTGTCTTAGTCACTCAGCTCTGAACCCTCTCCAATGTCTCCACATCACATTGAAAACCAGGTGTCCAGATCTGTGCGCAATAGTCCAAGTGTGGTCTTACCAGTGCCTTATACAGTGGCACAACCTCTTCCTTATCCTTACATGCTAGAGTACTTCTTATCATAGCAGCACTATGATGTGCAGCCTTTGCAACACTAGCAACATGCCCTCTGAACTTCAGTCTACTGCAGGGGCGGCTCGTTCATAGACACGGCAGAACTGCAGCACCCCCAATTTTTCTCGATATATAAATATATTTATTAATTTATTTATATTTGCTTGTAATATTTAATTTTATCATCAACAATCCTATACAATTCTCTTATTTTGTATAAAAAATAATAAAAATCCATCTTGTAGCACTTAGGAGGGCGAAGGATGCTTGCAGCACTGTGTTTACCACAGTGTCATATTGCTACGCATGCAAGCATATGCACATCATAGTGAGATGCAAACTATTAGCGTAATGCGGCACTGTCCGTCATGCCATTCCACTGTTGTTTATATGCAGTTTGTGCCAGTAGTGGAGTGTTCGTAGTGCTTATCGTGGATAAGCACTACGAACACTCCACTTTGGATATTACAATTAAAGACATAATATTTGTTATAGTTTTTATTTTAGAACATTATTAGGGTTATGATAATGGATTTTATTTTTAAGTAATTTTACTAAACTGTATAATTTTATCGATAATAAACAATATTTTTTCATGAAATAAAACAATAAGAATATATTTTATTTTTAAGTAATTTTGAATTATACCAAACTGTATAATTTTTTCGATACTAAACAATATTGTTTCATGTTTAATTTTTTTTAAATTTTTACCATAATTTTGATATTTTATCCAAACATGTGTACACTGTACTTACAGTGTGTATGTATATTTCGAAAGTTGCAGCACCCCCAAGATTTCAAGCCATGAGCATTCTAATCTCATTCCACTTCCTGCAGTACAGCACTGCTGATATAGTATGCAGCCTTATATTTCTGCACTCCAAAATGCAACACCTTGCACTTATTTATATTAAAACTAAAACCCCCACTCCTTTGTCCAAGTAAAAAGTCTATTCAAATCTTCCTGAAGGGAATTAACATCAGCAGTGCTACTTATAATTCTTACCAACTTTGCATCATCAGCAAACAACTGAAGATCCCCAGTCTTTCCACATGATGTATCATTTACAAACAAGTTAAATGATAGGAATGATAGGGCCCAAGAACAGAATCCTGGGATATGCCACTGGTTACTCTCCTTTTTTTGACACACTGCTCCATCATACATAACTTGCTGGTATCATTTAGAGAGCCAATCTCTGATCCATCTAACCAATTATATTCCCATCCTCTGCAGCTTGTATGCTAACTTATCGTGTGGTAATCTATCAAATGCTTTTACAAAGTCTAAGAATATCACTGTATATGATTCTTCCTTATCTAACACCCTTATCACCTTATCATAAAATGCAAGTAAATTAATAAAACAGGACCTGTCACTACCCAGACCCGGTCGAAACCGATCTGGGTAGTGACCCTTCCCATAATGCATAGTCTGCAAGATGTGCTTTGCAGTAGGGGATACTAAAGCAAGTGATGTGAAGTCATTAGCTTTTTTATACTAGTTGCCCCAGTCCAGAAAATAGTTCAGGTGCAAACTTGTTTACTTACACTTGGATAAAGGATTAAACTGCGTATATAATTTCTTGGTATCTTTAATTTATAGTATAACCAAGTGAAAAAACTTCCAACAAGACCTACCCTTTAGAAATCCATGCTGACTGTCATAAAGAATGCTATGTCCATCAACTCAATTCTATTCTATTCCTTACCAATCTCTGCAACACCTTGACCACAATCACAGTTATACAGACTGGCCTGTAATTGGAGACTTCTGTCTTAGAACCATACTTGTGGTATGGTACTATTTTGCCTTCTTTCCACTCCTTAGGGACCCTACCCACTGCAAGACTAAACTTTTTCTTTTCATATTAAATAACCAGATCAGAGGCATAGGTAGGCAGAAATATCAGATTTTTCTTGTGTGTAAATGTAGTCTTGGTGGTTCCTCTATTCTGATAAATGTAAATCTTTATATTTGACATAATAATATTTGTGGCTTCTCATGTGTGGGATGATATAAAAAGAAAAAGTTTTCATGAGCATTTTGGTAGATATACTTGGAAATGCAGTAGGAGTGAGGGTCTTATTTTCTCCTTTACTAAAAGGAGAAAATAAGGAAATTATTTTATATGAAATTAAAATGAAATGTTAATATGAGATATGACCGGGCTATTTTTCTGAAAACTTCAATATTTTTTGGAATTTCTATTCGATATAAAAAATGATTGTATAAGGGTTAAAATAAGATTAAATCAGATTTGCTGATGGAAAAGAGTATGTTAGTGTTTATCCAAAATGAAATTGTATTTTAAAATGTTTTCAATAATTGTTTGAAGTCTCAAGTTTTGCAAAGATATCTTGCAGTGGTCTTTGTTTGTAGCAAAATGCCAGTGGTTCTATTGGTAATGTTTCTTGCCAACAGTGTGTTTTATGCTAGGTGCTGTGCGTGCATGCATATGTATATATTGGTCTATGCCATTACACTAGCTCACTTATAATACTGTGTGATATGTTTGCAAAATTTGTCAGTGGGATTCACATAAAAAAAAAAAAAAATTCAGATGGGTCATAGTATCAAAGAAAGGTAGACAGTCATTTATGCATAAAATTCATATTATAAACCGATTCTTTGTTATGTATCTAATTTACTTGGGCTAGATCACATGATCAATTAATAAAGATGTTGCTCAGTGGTATAACTATTCTTTTTTTTTTTCCCTTTTGAGGAGAGAAAGATAGAACTGAGAATGACCTTCTCAGAGTGCTATATGTAAAAATTGGACAGTGTAGAAGCAGTAGTGAAGAAGCACTACTTCCTTTGCTACTCCCTTTGCTACTCATTCTCTATTGTTTTTACAGTTCTTTGTTAATGCTGATGATGCTAGAGAGAGAGAGACCAGTGAAACATTGGAATCCTTGTTTAAAAATTAAATTAGTTTGTAAATTAATTCTTCACACGTGGAACCTCTACCTGTAATCCAGTTTCTTATGATCAGAAGGGACTGTATCCAAATTTTGTAGAAATATTTCACATTTAATTAGTGTATTAAATGTTTATTTTTATTTATTTTTTTACAGGGCGAAAACGTGAATAATTTACAGTTTTTAAACAGTTTGTTATTTATATACGAGGGTGGTCTGAAACATTCTCGGCCTCGACCATAAATGACAACACTATTGGCAAGATTTTTTTTTTTTTCTCTTACTTGGTACATCTGTCATAAGCATCCATATGAAATTGTAAGTCATTCTATCAAGTAGTTTGCTTTATACAGCTGTCTGAAGCAAAAGTGTTGTCTGTATCCCTTGAAATGGATAAGATTGAGTATCGTGCAGTTATAAAATTCTTTGTAAAAAAAGGTTTAACGCCAAAAGAAATTCATTTGAAGTTTATAAAACTTTACGGGCACTCTTCTCCTTCATTTTCGACAATTAAGAAATGGGCTGCTGAGTTTAAACATAGGCGTACCAGCCTTGAAGATCATCCACATGAAGGACATCCAAAAAGTGTAACAACACCAGAAATCATTTATCAAGTGCATGATTATTGTATTGGATGACCGCCGAATCAAAGTGCATGAAATTGCTGAGACTATAGGCATTTCAAAAGAATGTGTAGGATATTTTTTGCATGAAGAATTGCAAATTAAAAAGCTTTGCTCAAGATGGATGCCACGCTTGCTCACAGCAGATCAAAAATGCACTCGCATGAAAATCTCTGAACAGTGCTTGGAGCATTTTAACAAGAATAAAACTGATTTTGTGCATCAATTTATTACTATGGATGAGACTTGGATTCATCATTACACACCAGAATCCAAACAGCAATTAAAACAGTGGACAGAAGCCAGTTGTTCAGCACCAAAAAGACAAAGTTGGTTCCATCAGCAGGAAAGGTCATGGCATCAGTGTTTTGGGATGCTAAAGGCATTTTGTTTATTAATTGTCGTAAAAAGGGTAAAACAATAACTGGGCAATATTATTCTGATCTTTTAACCAGACTAAATGAAAAAATTCGTGAGAAAAGACCTGGTTTGCAGAAGAAAAAAATCATCTTTCATCAGGACAGTGCCCACAAAGGTGTTTTGGCAGTGGGAAAATTAAGGGATCTACACTATGAATTGTTGGAACATCACCCTATTCCCCAGATTTGGCTCTCTCTGACTTCTCTCTCTTCCCCAAACTAAAACTCTTCTTCACTGGTCAGTGTTTTTCTTCGAATCAAGAGATGATTGCAGCTGTAGAGGGGTATTTTGCAGATCTTAGTGAGAACCACTACAGGGACGGAATAATGGCTCTGGAACATTGCTGGAATAAATGTATTATTCTTAAGAGAGATTATGTTAAAAAATAAAAATAATTTTGAAATTATAAATTTGTTTTTTCATTGTTAGGCCGAGAACGTTTCAGACCAACCTCATATATATTTCATATTAAATCATGCATGCATGCTTCACTATCTTGTTAAACTATAGATATATATGTATATATTTCAGGATGCTACCCTTGATAAAGCCAAACTACCTATTCCAGAACCAAGTGATGTGGAAAGATCTAGTATTGTTAATTTTGATGATGTGGCTGCTGATTTGAAAAAACTATGTTCTCAGATCAAAGGTAAGAATAAATGGCTGTTATTTTCTGAATAAGTGGATGGCTGATGGACAAATATCAAAGAGTGGTATATTGGGGCGTGAATCTGCTAGGTTTAAGGTGGCCAGTGGTGTTTCCCCAGAGATCAGTCCATGGATAATTGTTGTTTAACCTTTATATTAATGCTATTGGAAAGGTTAAACAACAATTATCAGGATATCTTCAGTTGTTTGCTAATGATGCAAAGATAGGAATGGCAGTTAGAGATGCTACTGATATATACACCATTTACAGGGTGATTTGTATAAGCTGGTAGTGTGGGAAAACAATAATGGCTACCAATTCAATGTTAGTAAGTGTAAAATTACGCACTTTGTCATGATGAAATATCCAGTGGAATATTATATCGGTGGGATTATCCTTGGAGAAACTGGTGAGGCTAGAGATCTTGGAGTTTGGTGAAGAGAAAGTTGAAGCTCAAGGAGTCACATAGCAAACAGAAATTCCAAATACAACTTAGAGGATAATTGCAATGTCGAAATGAGCATTGACATGTAAGGATATAGGAGTCATTTTGCCTCTTTGCAAGGCCTTAATACTGCATCTACACTGCTGTGTGCAGATATGGTCTCTGAGGTTCCAGAGTAATAAAGAAGCTGAAAAAGCTGCAAAGAAGAGTTACTAAGATGACATCAGGATTATGGAATGTAGATTCCCCAAGAATAGATTGAAAGTATGTGGACTACAGACACTGGCAGAAGGAGAAGAGAGTTGATATGATAGAGGTTTATAAACTTCTGAGAGGGTGTTGTAGGATATCAGTTGATAAAAGTTTTTATTATATGGAAAGTGGAGAGAGGATGAAGGGGCATCCAGGGAGGTGTTGCATTTTGTTAGCAGATAAGAAAGGGATAAGAGCTAGATTTTTCTCTCACAGAACTGTGAGTGAGTGGAATAGTTTGCCTGTTGAAGTAGTGAGTGCATTTAATGTGAATGGGTTTAAGAGAGGGTATATAAGAGTTTATTTTGTTGATCAATGGCCTTCCTCAATAAGTCCTTGACTACCTGGAGGTTTAATAATAATAATGAATGTTCAGTTTACATATAACTGTTGAAGTAAAATTAGGCAGCAGTGATAGATGTGGTATCATGGTGAGCATATAATGTATACTCTCAATAAATATAAAATCTAAATTTTAAAAAAAAATGCTTTTCACATTAAATATTGATTAGCATTTTGAATCATATACAATGTGATGAAGAACCATCTTTCAAATAATTTTTATTATCATAAAAATCATAATAGACAAATTATATTTGAATTCATTTGGATTCAAATCAAAATGATGCCAAATGAATTCAATCAAATTGAATTCATTTGGCATCAGAAGCCTGGAGAAATTACTTGTTGGTATGAGACTTAATGCAGAGAGTCAGGGAAACTAGATCATCAAGGGAGGAATGGGAAACATGCCTGTGAAAGTTCTGCTATGGTATACAAACGTGATAAAGATATAAATGCCTTTGAACATGGTTATGTATGTGGCGTAGGAGTGGAAAAATATGCTTTGGGTTCGAACCTTTTAAGTATGTCTGGGGAGGGAAAAGAGAAAATTCTAGAACAAGACCAAATACATTGCATATCTATAAGAATAGGCTAGGTCATAATTTATTATGTCTATACACAAATGCCAGGAGCATTAGAAACAAAGGGGTTGAGTTTGTTGCTTTATTGAATACGATGTGGCCTAAGATTTTGGCATTAGTGAAACCTGACTATCAGAATCAGATATGGTAAGTGGGATCGAATGTAACAGATATACTATTTTTAGGAATGACAGAAGAGATAGGAGAGGAGAAGGAGTGCTACTAATGATATCAGATGATTTAAGTCCAGTTAGGATAGAAATACAAGAAAACAATGATGGTAACAATGTCCCATGTAGCGATGAGTTTGAGTCTATTTGGTGTGAAGTGGAGGTTAACTTTGCTAAGATATATCAATCCAAAAGAATGAAATATATGGTGGAGTGTTGCTACAGACCTGACAGCTCAGTTGTAGGGGACAAAGAAATGCATCGCCAATTTAGCCTTATGGGTACCAAGCGAATGATCATTATAGGTGGCTTTAATTTTCCAAACATTGATTGGGTAGAAGAGAAATCTCATGATCAGAAAGAATAGGAATTTATTGAATTGTTGCGAGATAACTTTCTCAAGCAGCATGTGAAAGAAGGAACTCGAGGTCAAAGAGTGTTGGATTTGCTCATAGCATCAGAAAGGATCTCTGTCAAGAATGTGACTATTTTACTACCAATTGGTGACAGTGATCATGCTGTTCTTTCTTGGAAAGTATCTACTTATATTGAAGCTCTGATTAAAACAGGCTACATGCTGAATTACAAAACTGGAAATTATGATCAACTTAGAAGAATATTATCTTTGGTCCCATGGTATCAGTTACTGAATGGAAAAAATGTCAGCAATGCATGGGAATCTTTGAAAAAGTGCTTGAATGAAGCAGTATCTGAATGTATCCCTAGTGTTCGAAGAGTAAATAGGTTGGGTGTGAAATAGATGTGCAGCCTTATTAAGCTAGAGATCTACAAGAAGAAGATGATGTGGAAAGAGTATCGTGAGAATTAGAGTGAGAGGAGTTATGAAATATATAAAGCTCAGGCCAGAAAAGTAACGAGTATTGTGAGAAAAGCTAAAATGGAGTATGAAAAGAAATTGGCCATGCAAGCTAAAGGCAATCCAAAAGAATTTTATTGTTATGTCACAAGCAAAAGAAAAAATGAATGTGGAAGAATAACTTTATTGAATGCAGATGGTACACGAGTGTCGGAAGCTAAGGAGATTGCTCAGTTAATGAGTGTTCACTTTGCTAAGATATATCAACCAGGTGTATGTAGCATGGTGCTATGTTGGATGAAGAGTTAGAGTTTCATGAAAATGAGGTTGAAGAGCTCTTGCATAACCTGGATAAGAATTTGTGAATAGGGACAGATGGAATATCTGCCCGTTTGTTAAAGGAATGCTCAGCTGAATTAGCTAGGTCTTTTACACATTTGTATAACTTGAGTCTCAGCTCAGGAATGATACCACAGGAATGGAAGGAATGTAATATAGTTCCATTGCACAAGGGTGGTGCAAAAACGATGTGTCTCACTACCAACCTATTAATATCTCTGGTGTGGTAGTGAAGATTTTAGAGAAGTTGGTAAGAACTCACATACAGAAATGGGAAGACAAGCATTCTATACTCTGCAGGAAACAACATGGGTTTACTAAAGGAAGGTCATGTTTTAGCAATTTGCTCATATTTTATAACAATGTTACAGCCGAGTTGGATAAAGGGAATGGATACACTACGATAATGTCGGATTTTTCTAAGGCATTTGATAGGATACCACACGATAGGCTTTTGTATAAACTGGAGAATATAGGATTGGAACATAATCTATTGACTTGGATCAGGGGATGGTTAACAGACAGATATCAAAAAGTGGTATACAGTGGGTGTGAATCTGCCAGATTTAAGGTAACCAGTGGTGTACCTCAGGGTTCAGTCCATCTGTACATGAATGACTTCAAGCAGGGTCTATCATCAGATTTGCAATTGTTTGCTGATGATGCAAAGATAGGCAGGGCAATAAGGGATGCTACTGATATTCAGCAATTACAAAATGATTTGAATAGACTGGAAATCTGGGCAAACCGAAATGGCTGTCAGTTTAATATTAGTAAGTGTAAAGTTATGCACTTTGGCGTGATTAGAGTTCCAGCGGCATATTATATTAGCAGGGTTATGCTACAAGAAACTGAAGAGGCAAGGGATCTTGGTGTATTGGTGGATAAGAATTTAAAGTTCAAAGGTCACATAGCAAAAGTTGCAAATACAACTCAGAGGATAATTGCTATGTTGAAGCGAACCTTGACATATAAGGATAAGGAAGTAATGTTGCCTCTTTATAAGGCTTTGATAAGACCACACTTGGATTACTGTGCGCACATTTGGTCTCCCAGGTTCCAAGGGGGATAAAGAAGCTGTGGAAATGGTATAAAGAAGAGTTACAAAGATTATATCCAAATTATGGGATTTAAATTATGAGGACAGATTGCGAGTATATGGATTACAGACTCTGGTTAACAGGAGAAAGAGGGGGTGATATGATAGAGCTCTATAAACTTTTGAATGGGTGTTATAGCATTTCAAATGATGAAATTTTTTGTTATATGGAAGGTGGGGGAGAGAACACACAGGCATCCATGGGAGTTAAGGTTGTTCTCAGTCAAAAAAGGGGGTAAGAGCTAGGTTTTTCTCTCATAGAGCAGTGAGTGTGTGGAATAATTTTCCCTTAGAGGTAATGAGTGCATCTAGTGTAAATAAATTTAAGGGAAGGTATGATAGCTGGGTTGGGTAATTTACAGCCTCTCTCGATGAGTCCTTGACTCCCTGGAGGTTTCAGATAGTAATAATAGTAATAATAATATATTCTTTTAATCCCACAACTAAACATAAGCCAAAATAATTTTGCACAAGAAGTATCTTCACATCTAGGCCACTTGTATATGGAGGATGTTGACTTTTCATCACCTTAATATCCCACAGTGCACTACACTTCCTTTTGGACATGTAATTTATGCTATCAAGTATAATGTTCTTTATAACAAATTGAAAAAACTTCCTAAAGCTTTCTCTGATCTGGAGTATTTTAATAATATGGTGGCGTACTATTCTACTATTGTACATACATGGAAAATATATGATTTCTGTTTTATCCAACCTTGGTATCTTCCTGGAGTCTGGCTCCCCACTGACAACACCTCAGAATTTCAGCAAATTAGGAAAAACCATGGCTTTGAAAATCAGCACTGTGATTGCTGCTCTACTAACTACTCTATGCCTATGATGAACACCCCCTTTACTTTTTCACCTCCATAGAGGTTATAACCAGTCCAGGTTACAACTGTTCTCATAATGTATACTATATACATGCTTGAAAAGAAGTGTGCTTTTGCATTATGGGATACTAAGGCAATTGATGTGAAGCCAACAGCATCTTTCTAAAAGATGATAATGCATTATGTCATTAGGCCTTGAACTATAAATAATTGGTTTGAGAAAGATACATAAAGGGCATTAACCATCTTGAATGGCTGGTGAAGTCACCAGAGATCTCACTCTAATCAAATACCTCTGAGATGTTTTCAGGCATGGCTAAATAAGCTAATCTTGGGCAGACTTTTTCTCCAAAGAAATTTCCATCTAGCAAAATGAAAAACCAGCTTAAGAGAAAACACAAACACACATCACTGATATTCCAGCAAAAAGTTGGCAAAGATAATAGACAAAGATGCAGAAGATCTTTGCCATCTGATATACTCAGTACATATTTATCACTGATGGGTCAGTCCAGTTTGTAGTAATTTCAGAGCAGGTTTGAATATGTTGAGAAGTGTGTCATGGAATTCCATTTCTTTATTGGCATTTATATTGTTTTGTTTTTCTTTGTTTCTTTTTTCTTTTGAGATCTTACAGTCCTTCCGGTTTCAGATTTTCAAATATGCTGATCAAATGCACAATTTGATGTACATTCTAAAGTTGGAGCTATCATAGCATGGTTTGGATAATAATGGGCTAGTGATTTAAAATAAATAGCAGTTCTAGCCCAAGCAAATGTTACCCTCCTGTATTGTGGTATGTTTTTGCAAACAGGACTCTGGAAAACTTATAGAGAAAAAATATTGGTCTTGCTATCACCAGACCACATTTTTCTTTACTTGAAGAAAATGTGTTTTTTACAACTATAAATCTAGTTGAAAATTACTTGGCAGTTGGGGACTTACAGATAGTACATGAGACTAAGCCTGTTGCCACTTCTACTAGATTGTGCATGGATAGAATTCAAGTAAGTTATGTATTGTGCAAGTAGTATGCAGAAACCCACTGTGGAAGAAGACTTGATGCTCTTTATGTATTTATGTGTGTTTCATTTCCACACTGCTTCCTATCCTCTAATTAACTTTTTCCATCATGAAAGACATGAACAATTGTAGTTGCAGATCCAAAAAACCTACCACAAAAGGCAATACACACAAAATCCAACCAGAAAATTGCCAAGACAACAGAAATCCACGTAAAACACATCTAATTTGCTTACTCATCATCTAAAGCACAAAATAATGTCCAGCCCCATTTATAGACATCCAGACCTCACTTAAGATTTCTAATAGAATATCAACTGGCAGCTGGTAATCTCAACTTACAGACTATTGTGAAGCAGTGGATAGCCACTGCTATCCACCCCAAATATCCAAACTAAATCCTATATTATTCCATCCATCACAAAGTACATTTATGGAGAAAAATACAGACCTGGAATTCCTGCTTTTTTTTTATTTATTTTTTTAAAATCTTTCCTGGATATTTTTCCATTTTATTTCATTCTCCAAATTCTGATAATTGCTCTAACTTCTCAGTTATCTGAAATCCAACACTCAGACAGCGAGGTAATCTTATTTGGAGACTTTAATGTTTACAACTTCCATTAGTTCCCTTCTAATTCCACTATCCTATCCAGAGGACATGCCAGGGTATTTGCTATTAGCAGTAACCTAATGCAGAACCTTTACATGCTCAATAGAATATTGGATAATCCTAGCCATATTCTCAACATTGATTTTTTTTCCTTATCCATTTTTCTCTCTACAAGTATACTGAAAATTTTTTTCTTACCCATTTCTCTCCCTCCAAGCATGGTCAGCTATCCATTAGGTGACTCATATTGTAACCATGAACAAGTTTCCTTTTCTACAGAGTGCACTTCCCTGTTTTTAGTCTTTTGGGACTACAGTGGTGCCAAAAGGAAGGCCCACCATGATTTATACTCTTCCATTTTATGGTCTGATTATTGTTTTCAATTTCCCATTCCAAACACATTTTTCTAACTGATTGATTAATTAAAATAATTCTTAATGGAACAAAGCATTTCATTTTAGTCAGAATCCATGTCCACTGTCCAGACCTTGGTTCTCCAACTTTCCAAGACAATCCGAAGCAAAATTTCAGAAAAAAAATTCAAATTCAAATATGTGTCTCTAAAGAGAATAGGATCATATGTTGTATTCACATATTTACACTTTTGGTAATTCAAATATACCAACCAAATATCTAATATATTCTAATGCAAACATATTTGTTTCTCATCTGCTCCCCCCCCCCCTCCTTGCAGATACAATCAAAAACTCCATCATGATATGTGCTGTGTCTGCTGTCACCATAAGATTATAATGTACTGTATTTTCATACTTTACAAATGCTATATGCTACTTCTTTAGTTTACTTTTACACGTGTATTGTTTTAGTAATTTTCAATTTTCTAAACCCAGGATGTGAGCAGAAGGTCAAAATAGTGCTGCAGTCATCAGATGCAGAACATCAGCAGCCCTTCAAAGACAGAATGGAGGAATTTTTAAAACAAGGTAGCATTTTTTTTTTTATATTTTTGCATGTTACTGATATGCTTAGTTGCAATATGTATGTAATCACCTCTCATTAAACCAAACACTGTTACAATA
The DNA here is from genome assembly GCF_054136105.1 of Typopeltis vanoorti. Classification (NCBI taxonomy): domain Eukaryota; kingdom Metazoa; phylum Arthropoda; class Arachnida; order Uropygi; family Thelyphonidae; genus Typopeltis; species Typopeltis vanoorti. The sequence continues at coordinate 62,077,326 of NC_143559.1, forward strand.
AACTCACTAACTGTAACAGACTACTGCAAAGTCTAGGTCAGAGTACTGTAGCAACTATCTTTTTTACAAAAATTTAAAATAGAAAACTTCCCATCTGTAAATATTACTGTAGACAAATGATCAATAAGCTGTGTAACTGAGAGGAGACCTCCACATAGCCTTTAAAGGAATGCGGAGAACCGACCAGAGCTTCTGACCTAATGTCCAATCCTCACCTTCTCATGGTGCACCCTATTAGTTATCTACCTGGATACTGAACGAACGAGGCTGGCAATTTGGGATTTAACCGACCAAATTTATTCTTATTGGCTTAAATTGGCTGTTTAGAACCGAAATACGAAATGATGGTAAAACATGACAAAATTTCATGACTGCTGGGGCGTCGCCCAATTAAACAAAGCCCCTGTTGTTTTCGCCAGGGAACCAAGGCGAACAGCGAAAAGTCAACTATTGGAACAAATCTGAAAACACACCCCCCAACTCAACATCACCAGAGTTAAAGATCAGTACTATCAACATAAGAAGCCTGAATGGCAAAGAAATGGAGCTAGCTGAGGAATTAGATAAGTACCAAATCGACATAATAGGGGTGACTGAAACAAAAAAGACAAAAAATTTGAGCAATAAATACAAAATGTTATATTCAGGCAATGACAATCAAGGAAAAGAAGGAGTAGCCATGATGTAAATTTTCAAGTGTGTGTGGGGGAGGGGGGAGGGGGGGGGGGGATGGACCCCCCCTCGAGTTTTAAAAATTCGTCATCAGAATTCAAGGAGAACCGGCCTACCAGTCCAGAACTCGGGGGGGGGGGGGGCATAGGTGTGAGAGGGCATAGCCCCCTAGTATAAATGTAAGATCTGACAATGTTGTAGCTTTGACAACTAACAGATTGATTTGGCAGAAAATTGTAGGTAGGAAGTTAGTAATGATGTAAATTTTTCATGTAATACTATCATATCCTGTACACCCCTTGAGGGTAAATGTCAGGAATTGATGATGACAATCACAGAGGAGATAAAGGCAAGAAGTTTTTTCAAAAAAAAAAAAAAAAATCTCGTTTTTGACAATGTTGCAGTTGATAGGATAATTTATCCTTGTAAAGATGGCACTATATCATTTACATTAATGATAGTTGACTCTCACTATGACAGATTATCAAAAAGTCCTGAGAGAGAGAGAGAGAGAGAGCCCTGTAAGGCATAGTGCCATTTTAGAGGAAATTACCTTTATCCAACTATCCACTATAACAAATAATTTCTGTGGCTCAAACAAGTGTGCTACAAAAAGAGTCAACCATCAGCTGTATTATTTGCCACTGGATGAATGTACATTTAAATTAATTACTTAATGCTTATTAATTCATTAGCCATTGTACTTTCTTCACCAGTAATGTTCCCTGCACTGTTTCTTGAAAGGACTAATGAGAATTATATTTTTTTTCTTTTGTTAAGTATGCCCAAATTCTTTCTTTTTATTTAGTATTTCCAACCAAAACTTTTTTCTTACTCTTTTTAGTGGATTTTATGGCCTTATTACAAACATTACAGTCTCATTACAAAAGATTGTACTGAACATGGACATGGTACTTGAAAGAAAAAGTACCATGTTTGGTATCTAGAACAAGATTGCAGGATTACCTAACCTTTACTATATTCACAGTTCTAATGCACTATAGATTTATAAACCTTTCATGGACAAGATTGTCATTAAATCTGCCCAAAGGAACGCACTGGTAATTGTTTATTAGGTGTGGAGTTTCTAAATAGTGAGTTAATTAGAACACAAATATTCAAAACAGTTTTTTGAATCAGCATTAGGTACTCTTAAGGGGTGGGTGTACAGGATAATGTAAGACTGTATGAGTACTACATGATTCAGTTTACACTATTACCAATGTCCTTTCAACAATTTTCCTCAAAATTAGTCTGTTTGTTGTCAGCATCCAGTATTATCACATCTTATATTTCTATCTTCTAAGGCACCTTCTGACTGTATCAATCCACCTTGATCTTGGTCTTCTTGTAGATATTTTTTCTGCCATCATTGCATCAAACACCTCTTTTGTTGGTCTTTCCTTGCCCACTTTCTTTGAGTCACCATACTATCTGAGACTGCCTAAGCTCACACATTCTTGAATGTTAATAATGTCAAGTTCCTTCCTAATATCTTCATTGTTAATATGGTTCTGCAATCTATTTGCTCCCATAATTTTTCTCAAAATCCTCATACCTGTGGTCTTCAATCTTTGCTCAATTGGTTTAATTCTAACCCACTTCTCAGATCCATAATTTAAAACTGGTTGGAACACTGTCTTTTAACTCTGCTAGTTAAATGTTTTGGCTAATTTCTCTCTGATTTCATGTATATTTATTCATTGGGCTTCCAACTTCTACCTTTGCTTATTCTTTTTGTCTGTTTCTTTACTTAACTTGCCATCCTCACTAAAAATTGTGCCCAAATACCTGAACTTTTTTTTTTATTTTATTTCTATAGGTTATCCATTTAGAATGCAGTTGAAATTTTCCATGTTCCTGCCTATTTTCAAAGTTGTGGGTTTTTATTGCCAATTTTCATGAAAATTTGTTACAGCTGTTATTCAGCTTAGTTAAAGAATCCTGAAGATTGCATGCACTATGAATGAATTTCTTTAGGAGTGCAATATCATAGATATAAAGTAAAGAGCTAAGTTTGATATCTCCAATTCTGATATCATATTTAATGCCACTTTCATAATGTGATCTATGATGAATAACAATGGTGATAAAGTGCACCATTGTCTCAACCTAATTTAACATCGAACTATCTTCCTGTACATCCTTCATTTCTAACTGTAACTTACAACTTAAATTACAATTTTAATGGATAGAGTGGGTCTATTTCAATGAGTCTTTTGACTCCATGGAGTGTCCATATAAATAATAATAATAATATAAATAATACATTTCTCTGTCTCACACCTCATTTAACATTGAACTATCTTCCTATAAGTACAGGAAGATAGTCCTGTTGTACCATCAGCTTGAGGAGAAGGAGTATCAGGGCTTTTGACTTTTGATGAGGACAGACTGAGCCTAATTAGATTGCATTCAAGGTTTTTTCAGGAATCTCACATTGCACTGGCACTGACACAGTTTGATTCTTACTGTCTCCCCCTCTGCATGAAACATGCAAGAGGTCTAATGGCCGGCAGGCCCCACCCACTATGAGGATCATTGGTGGATTTAAGGTATTATAGGGAAGTAGGCTTTCAATCTGTGGCCAAGTGTGATACTGACTCCTTTCCCCATTTAGTAGGATGCTACAAGTCTAAATATTGCTAGTAGACCACCTTGGTCTACAGGAATTTTTGCTGGCAGGCAAAAAAAAAAAAAAAAGCCCTGCAGGATTATATATACTGCTCTCAAACAATTTCAGCCGGCAGGAGATCCCCACTCCGATATGGAAAACATCAAGGAGTAGATATGGATCCTTAATAAGGAGCAGTCCCTAGAGATACTGAAGCTCATAATGGACAAGCTTGAATCTGACTGGCCAGGTTATATAAAGCAGTACATTCAAACTAATGACCAGAATGAAGAGGAGGAGATATCACAAGGAGAATTTATTACTTTTCTGTCACCAAAATCCCCCTGTCAAAACAACTCACAGGGGGAGCATTCTAACAAAAGACATAGAACTACAGAGGACCAGATAGATGAAGACTCACCAACACCAGATGTCCCAAGGAACACTGAAAAGGTTCCACCTGTTATATTAAGGGACAAGGACAAATGGACCACTATCTCATCAGCCCTTAGGGAACATAAAATCTCATATTCCTGGGCTAAAAACCAAGATGGAGTTAAAATCCAGCCAGCCTCAGTCACTGACTACAGATAAATGACAAAGCTAATGGATAACAAAAGTCTTCCTTATCACACATTTGCTCTACCCAGTGAAAAGAATCTCAAGGTGGTACTTTGTGGGGTAACCGAAGGTCATCTCTCAAGAAATCACTGCTGACCTTATGAGTCAGGGTCTGATCCCAGTCAAAATGAGCAGGATGCTCAGGTCAGATAAATGGCCAATGCCACTGGTGCTAGTAGAGATTGACAAGACACAGAAAAAGATATATGAACTGACCACTATCTGCGACCTCAGAATTTCTACTGAGCCACTATGGGCTCAGTAGAAATATAGCACTGCTCAGTCATCAGCTGAGCAGTGCTATAGGTGCCAAAGGTTTGGCCATGCCCAAAAACTTTGCAAGGCAAATTTCAGGTGTTTAAAATGTGGCGAGGGCCACCAGACCATCATGTGCACCAAGCCAAGATCCACACCAGCTAAATGCGCCAACTGTGGAGGACCTCACCCTGCTAACTACAAGGGGTGCATTACACACCCAAAGAACCGAGGGTCAGCAAAAACTGTCCTTCCAACACCCTACAGCGATGCTCAAGGCAACCGTGCAGGTCGCACCCAGGTCCAAATAATCCCCAGTCCGACAACTCAGGAAAGAAAACAAGCTGCAGCAATGATCAAAACTTATGCCGAGGCCGCACGAACTAAGGCTGTTCCATCCCATGAACAAATAAGCTCTAATCTAACATCGGTATTAACTGCCTCACTAGCTACCATGTTACAAGAATTCAGCATGACAAATCCTTTGCCATTCTCCACAAAAAGATTCCTACAAGGTACCCACTCAATTTTGACAGCCCTCAATAATGAATAAAAGAAAATTCCTGCCCAACTCTCTCATGATCACTGCATGGAACGCAAATGGACTAAGTAACAAAATTCTGGAATTGCAAAAGTTCACTCACAGACACAATCCTGATATAATATCAGTAAATGAACCACATCCCAGGCCAGCTAACAACCCCAAATTATGTACACATTGTACAAAACAGACAGACTCACCAGTAGTGGATGAGGTACAGCCATGTACATTAAAAATTACCTAAGCCACAATGTCCTGACCAATCCACAAACCAAGAACCTAGAGATAACAGGCATTGAAGTTCATACTAACAATGCTGGCAGTATCAAAATCTATGCTGTATACAATCCACCCAGCATTCCATTATTGGTATCTGACTTGGACTCCATTCTCGGCTTCACAGACTCCATCATCATGGCTGGTGACTTTAATGCCAAGCATACAGCCTGGTCCAGCTCCACAATCAATGACAAAGGTTGTACTCTAAATCATTACTCAATGCAAAATTCTATTGTTATAGCTCGACCCACAGAGCCCACCCATCACAGCTCAGCTGGAAGCTCAGATGTACTTGACATAGTCATCCTCAAAAACATCAGATACCAGTATCAGTTGGAAACATTAAATGAACTTTCTTCTGACCACAAACCCATTCTGCTTAAACTTGGTACACAGGAACAATTCTCTCCTCTGCACTCTTTCATATCTTGGGACACTCTCCAGAATTCTCCCAGACCACATTAGCCCAGTCCCTATTATTCACAATAAAGAGGAGATAGAACTTGCTGTAAACAACCTAACCAGTCAAATCAAAAAAAGCAATAAAGTCGGTAACCCAAACTACAGTCTTTCACCCTAGTGGTCAGATTACCGAGGAAATCATGGATCTAATCAGATTGAAAAGCAAAGCCAGAAAGAGGTACCATAACACAAGAGCCCTGCAAGATAAAACAACTGAATAATCTAAATAGACAAGTCTGTGAAGCTCTCCAAAAACATTGAAACCAAGATTGGGAATCCAAGCTGACAAAGCTAAACCAAGAGGACAACTCCATCTGGAAATTCTTGAGAACCCTCTGCACCAAAAGGCAACTTATATCCCCAATTCAGACCAAGAAGGGAATAGCCCATACTGACAAGGAAAAGGCAGAGGCTCTGGTAGACAGCTTGGAAACTCAATGTAATCCCTCTTATGAAAATTTGAACATCAATCTTATCTACAGCATTCATCGGCGAGTCAAGCAGACCATAACACAACAAAAGGATGACCCAGAACCTATCAAACCCACTTCTCCAGCAGAAGTTATAAATATCATAACCCATTGAACAACAATAAAGCTCCAGGTCCAGATGGAATCACAAACAAAATAATCAAACTACTCCCCAGAAAAGCCATTGTGCATCTAGTCAATATAATCAATGCCACCTTCAGACTCAAGTATTTTCTCTTAACATGGAAAATGGCAGATATCACTCCAATCAAAAAGATTGGAAAGAACTCCCAGCTCCCTGAAAGCTACAGACCTATCAGTCTTCTGTCCAGCCTTGGAAAGGTTGTGGAAAAAGTCATCCTTACAAGGCTTCAATCAGCAACGGATAAATTAGGTATAATTCCTAATTAGTAGTTCGGATTCAGAAAAAACCATAGCACCATACAACAGATACACCGACTGGTCAAATTCATCACCAGAGGCTTCAACTGGAACCTCCACACAGCTGCAGTCTTTATAGATGCTGCGAAGGCTTTTGATAAGGTGTGGCATCAGGGTCTTCTCTACAAGCTCATCACATTCAATATACCAACTAATCTAGTAAAAGTAATTCACACATAACTCAAAGACAGATTCATGCAAGTCAAAATAAATGAAACTGTGTCAACCAGATGCAAGATCCTGGCAGGTGTGCTGCAGGGCTCACTCCTGGCCCACCTGCTATTTTCTATCTACATAGCTGATATCCCTCAAAACCCAAGTTCAACAATCACTGCATTATATGCAGATGATACTGCATTATTAGCAAGATCTCTCAGCCCCAAACTAGCCATCAGAAGACCCCAAAGCAGTATTCATACATTAGAGAAATGGTTGATGGACTGGAGGATCCAAGCAAACCCACAGAAGAGTTCAGCCATACTGTTCACTGGAAAGAAGTTTCAGACCAAGGAAGACATACATCTGCTAGGAGTTAGCCATTATTCGCTCTGCCATGGAATCTTAGCAGATTTCATGGCAGAGCGAAATCAAATATCTCAGCGTGATGCTCAACAAAAAACTACAATTCACCAGTCATATAAAACACATAAGCTCGAAGACATCCAAAGTAATCGCACAACTCTACCCCATGATCAACAGAAGAAGCAAACTGGATACTTGGAACAGACTACTCATATACAGGATGGTAATACACCCAGTCATCACTTACACATCTCCTGCATGGAGCCATACCTCGAATACAAATATTCAAAAGCTGCAGAGAATATGGAATAAATGCCTGAGAATGAGTTTGGATGCCCCACGGTTTATCAGAAACTCCCAGATTCACACAGAAGTCAATATTCCCTACATCACATCCCTCCTTCATGACCTAGCAAAAAAGTTCTTCACCAAGACAAACAATCATCCGAACCTGCTGATCAAACAAGCTTCAGACTACAATGAAGCAGAATTCTGCAAATACAAATGACCCAAGTCAATTCTATGCTCAGCTGAACACAACTAATCTCACTGCCCTTTCAGGACGAGCTTAAAGCTCAATAATTCTCCATTCAAAGAATTTCCTTTTCAGACAAAGGGGAATATGAAAAGCATTTATGCTTCACTCATCAAATCAGTATCGTTCTGCATTGTAGCATCATAATGCAAAATGATTGTACAACAAGACCATCTCCCTGTACTTTACTTCCTTCATTTCTGACTTACAACTTAAATATAAACAATGTATTGCTCTGTATAATGTTTAATTTGTCCTGTATAACTGTAGTTTCTGAACAGCTTTTCTCTTGGCACTTTGTCATATGCTTTTTCCAGGTCTACAAAAATGCATACAAAAATACTTAACTTAAATACGTGCCCTTGTTATATTCTTACAATTTCTCAACTGTTTGTTATAAAGTAAAAATCTTATCTTGACAACTTCTGTTTAGTCTGAACCTAGCTTGTTCTCCAAGTTTATGTTCCACAGTTTTACTTAGTCTCATCTTAAGTATGCTTGTGTAAATCTCACCTGGAACATTTCATCGAGAAATTCATCTGTAATTCTCACATTCAGTTTTATTCCCCCTTTTTTTACTATCCAAGCTCTACTCCAATCATTCAGAATTCAACAAATGCTCAATTATGCCACTCTGAAACTTTTAAACCTCCATATTTGAGCATTTATGGCCAAATATCATCTACTCCAGTTACCAGCTACTTCAAGTTTTTTTTTTTTATATTGCTCCCACCCACGAAAAGTTATTTGCAGACCTATGGTACATTTTGTACTGTGGTTGGGCTATGGATTGTGTTTTCTATTTTATCAATTTTATATATTTTTTGTATTTTTAATTTATTTTTTACATAGTCTGGAAAGTCTGCTCTAGAGGCCAAACATGGAGCTTTTTCAAGCCATTCAGGCCTTCAATAAGCATGGAAGTGGTCTCATACCAGTTAATGAAATTCATCTCCCACCTAAAGATAATCACAAATATTCATGCCCACAGCGAGATTCGAACTCACATCCTCTTGATTTGAAAGCTGGTACACAACCACTCGGACCAGACTGGCAAGCATTGATGTGCTCCTGATTGCATTCCTCCTGAATATTTTCTGCCACTATTCTATTGTTGCTACTTGTTTCATTTAACAGTTTTTCAAAACAATTAACTACAGATATCCACAATGTGTTTAGTTTCAGTGTTGATGATACCTTTATCATCTCTGGTATCTTGATACTATTTCCTCCATTTCTAAGCTTTTCAACTGACTCCAGAACATTTGCCACCCTCCTGATATTTTTACCAAAGTTTTCTCATGACTTCTGTTTAGTTACTTTTACAGATAACTTAGTTCTCTCACATTTTTCTCTGTATTATCTTAGGTCATCTGCTGACTTACTTGCTAGGAACTTCATACACTTTGTTCTTTTCCAGGATGAACTCTTTAATTTTTTGCATCAACCATCAAGTTCTGATATTTTTGTCCTTTCTCACAGCTTCACTACTCTCCTCCCTAGCTGAATGAATCATTTTCTTCAGAGTTTGCCACTGAGACTCCAAGGTTTGGTTTTTGTCGAACTCTTATTTTTTCTTGAATGATATTTGTATAGTTGAGTCTACGTTCACCTGTAAAAGCTACTCAACTTTCATCCTTTTAAACACTTTCTTACATATGCTTATAATAATAATCATTTTTTTCCAGTATGATATTCATTTTTACCCCACGTAAAACTAAGTGGTAATCACTTCCAACTTCAAATACCCTGTGTACTCTTATATTCTGAACCAGTGTAAAGTTATCACTATCAATAATAATATAGTCAGTAAGACTTTTTGTAAAATATTATATATTTTCTCCATGGGAATATTAGTGATAATGATAACTAGTCTGTGTCTTGAACAGAAATCCAGCAGGCACTTACCATTATTATTAGTACTGCCCTTTTCTCTAAATTTTTACCAAACATTTCTGTATGCCTGGGATTCATTTCCCACTCTGCTTTGTAAATCTCCAACAAGGAATAGGTATTCTGTTTTCCTTAAGCTGCCTTCTGTAGTGACTCAAAAAAACTACTCTGCTTCTTTCTTAGTGGAACCTTCTATGAGACAGTAAGCAATTATGAGTTTCATTTTCCAATTCCCTTCTGAATTTACCACATAACTCTACTTGAAATTGCTTACCAACCAGGAAGTTTATCTTTATGATTTTGGTATCACTACTCCTTCCTTTGCTTTATCACTCTGCTAGAATATACATCCTACAATTATTATTTAGCAGGATCTTACCTGTTTTAGGTCTCTTTGTCTCAGTAACACTAATTCAGAAATGGGTTGATAATAGCAGTATTTTTTATGATGGTCAGCATGTATTTGTAAGGGGAAGGTTATTCTTTAGCATCTGCTTACGTATTACAACAAGGTGACAGATTTATTGGATAAAGGATATGCATATACAGTGGTATACTTGGATTTTTTTCAAAGGCCTTTGATAGACTGCCACATGGCAAACTGGTAGCTATATTGAAACAGATGGAATTAGATAACAGAGTAGTGAGCTAGATAGCTGATCGTCTGTCAGATAGGTATTAGCAGTTGTGTATGGAGGAGTAGTATCCCAAAAGAGGAAGATCATTAATGAAGTGCTACAGAGATCTGTTATGGGACCATTATTGTTTAACCTGTACACTAATGATGTTGGGACCAGCTTATCTGGAGATGGGCAGCAGTTTGCCAATGATGCAAAGTTGGGAAGAACTATAAGAAGTAGAGCAGACAAAGTGGCCTTGCAAGCAGTGGAGTAGGTAGGGGGGGTGCGGAGGGGGCAGTCCACCCCAGGCAGCACTTTGAACCTTTTTGAACTTTTGCAGTTAATTCTGAAAATACACTCTCGAGAACTCAGTTCCAAATATTGTAATACTACTGCGAATTTTCCTCACAATTGCTGTAAGTATTGCTAGTTGTGAGAAGAGTTTTTTTTTAAAATAAAATTTGATGAAGAATTACCTACATTACTATGAAATAGACTTCGCCAATGTCATCGACAATTTTGCTAACAGAAAAGCAAGAAAAATAACATTTTAGAATATTAAAATTAAAGTTTTACTTCAAAAATAAACATAGTGCTTTTATTTATTTCCCTATACGTTGTTTTGACTTTTTGTAGTATTTTTGGTGTGTATTTAGAGGGCGGCAAACTCAGGGACCGCCTCGGGTGGCAACTGCTCTAGCTACGCCCCTGCTTGCAAGAGGATCTCAATAGATTATGTGAGTGGGAAAGTCAGTGGGGCTGTCAGTTTAATATTGCAAAGTTCAAGGTTTTGAAATTTGGTAGGCATGGTCCCATAATATACAGTTAATGGGGAAATTTTGAAGGAAGAGATGAGAGATTTAGGAGTAATGGTGGACACAGACTCGAAGTTTATGGGCCAAATTTATTAGACACACATATTCATAAGCATATAATAATTTTATTACTGTAAATAATTTGACCAGAAAGTAACTGGTCATCATCAGTGCCTCAACATAATCACAAAGTGAAACTAGAACAAAGAATGTTAATCCATTTACAGAGATGAGCCAGATGCCACCTAGTGGATGTTTACAATAAAATAAAATAGCAATTAAACCCAAATTTAAAATAAAGTGATTTTAAGTAAAATTAAATTAAAAGCTACAGTCATTGTAAACAGATCTGCTTTGCATTCATCAAATGAATCTATTAGTCTCTGATAGCAGCACTTATCAATTTGTGAACTATAATCCAACTAACAGAATTAAGAAGAAAACTGTTAAATTATTTGTCTATCATTTCTTGGCCATCAAATACTGTTACAAACATTATGTGACCACATTACACCTGCTCTCCCAGAATTTATGGGGTTCCCAAAGTTCACAAACATAATGTTCTGCTTCACCCAATTGTTGAAGGTATAGACAGCCCTAATGCCAACACTCAAGGAGTTGGTAGGTCATTCACTTCCTATATAAAAAACACACAGCACTTTGTAAACAAAATTAAAAACATAATGCTCAGCAAAGATGATTTATAGTCAGTTTTGATGTTTCTGCTCTTTACAAATATCCCAATCAGTAACCTTATTCTTCTCTTACAGAACAAATTTCTGCCTGATATTACAGCTCTCTTTGCCCATGTAACTACATTCCAGTTACTTCATGTAATTGGAATGTAGTACTTTTACTTGCCATCCTGGCAATATGCCTCCTGGACTCCAAATTTTTAACCACCATCACCCTTAGATATCTCGCTTCCTCCAGGATGATTCTACCAATATAGTATGTAGCCTCTCACTGTGAATCCCAAATTTCAAAACCTCACATTTAGTCTTAACAAGTATGATCCCAGAGCAAAACTGTGTGACGAATGAGGCAAGTTATTCTTTAGAAACATATAAATTATTTGCAGTATATCATTAATTACAATTTATCAGGTGACAACATCTCTAGACAATCAAATTATTTAAAGTTATTACTATATTGTGTAATCTTCTGTTTTTCATATTAAGATCTCTGATAAATTGTTTTTGTATGTAGCTTACCAAGATTACAAGGACCAAGAGGAAAACTTGGAGGAATGTAAAGCAAAGTAAGCTGGTTTCCACATATCTAATTTCTTTATCAAGTAAGAACTAAATGCTAAATACAGACAGACCCTCATCTTATATAAGAGTTATAAAAAATATAAAAAAAAGGAGAGTAACCAGGATTCTGTTCTTGCCCCCCCCCATCATTTAACTTGTTCGTAAATTACGTATCATGTGAACAGACTGGGGATCTTCAGTTGTTTGCTGATGATGCAAAGTTGGAAAGAATTATAAGTAGTGCTGCTGATATTAATTCCCTTCAGGAAGATTTGAATAGACTTTTTACTTGGACAAAGGAGTGGGGGTTGTGGTTTTAATATCAATAATTGCAAGGTGTTGTATTTTGGAGTTCAGAAATATAAGGCTGTGTACTATATCAGCAGTGCCATACTGCAGGAAGTGAATGAGATTAAACATTTGGGAGTGATGGTTGACAGTAGACTGAAGTTTAGAGGGCATATTGCAAGTGTTGCAAAGGCTGCACATCATAGTGCTGCTATAATAAGAAGAGCTCTTATTATAGCAGCACTATGATGTGCAGAAAAATTAACATGTAGGGATAAGGAAGTGGTTGTGCCGCTGTATAAAAGCACTGGTCACACTTGGACTTTTGTGCTCAAATCTGGCCACCTGGTTTTCAGTGCGATGTGAAGACATTGGGGAAGGTCCAGAGGCGAGCAAGACAATATCAGGACTTTGGACTGCTAGCTATGGAGAGAGGTTGAAAAAATGTGGATTACAGAGTTTAATGAATAGGAGAAAAAGAGTTGATATGATAGAGATATTTAAGTTAGTGAGAGAATTTTATCAGATTCATCCAGATGAGATTATAAAAAGAGTAGAAGGTGAAAGGGGAAAAACCAGAGGTCATCCTTGGAAGTTATGTATGAGTGTGGTGAACAGGGGTGTGAGGAGTAGATTTTTTACATGGAGAATTGTCAGTGAATGAAACACATTACCGGAATGTGTTGCTAGTGTTGCTAATGCAAGGAGTGTTAAGGATTTTAATTAATTAATTAGCATATGATGATACAATGGCCATGAGTCCCATATGGATATAACGTATTTTTTTGCCAGTCAATTGTGTGTGTTCTCCTGGACAGTTTGCTTATTCTCAGGGGCAAAAAAAAACAAGTTCCCAGGAGAAAAAACCCTCTATCTCTACTTCTATCAAAAATATGAAATATGGAAATGCAGCTGGATTAGATGAAATTCAACCAGAAATGCTTAAGTATGGAAGTATAAAAAAATTTTTCAGTGGCTGTGCTGTATAATTTAGAGGGCCTGGTCAGAGGGTCGAATTTCAGGTGATTGGAATAGTGCTGTCATAATACTATCAGTAAAAAGGGAAATAAAACTGATTGTGAAAATTATAAAGGAACACTTAGTAAGGAAATACTAAGTGTTCCTGGTAAGATTTACACAAGTATACTTGAGAAAGGGCTAAGAAAAATGGTGGAAGGAAAGCTTGATGAAGAATAAGCTGGATTCAGATCAAATAGAGGTTATCAGGAGCAGGTATTCATTTTAATAAGTATAGGATGTTATATTCAGACAATAATGATCAAGGAAAGGAAGGAGTAATGTAGACACACTTCAAAATGGAGAAATGCTCAATGAAAGTTATTTGTACCTAATTATATCAGTTACCTGTTCTAAATAATTAGAACAGGTAACTGATATAAAGAAAATGGAAACATAGTCCTTGTTAGAGATCTAAACAGCAGAGCAGGAAATGAATTCCACCAGGCATATAGGAATTCATTATGTCTGGGGACGAGAAAAGGGCAAAGCTAATAATAATGGTAAGTATTTTCTGGATTTCTGCTCACACGGACTAGTCATTACTAACTATGTTCTAACATAAAGATGTGCACAAGTTCACATGGAGAGAAGACATAAAAAAAGTAACTAGCATTCAGATATCACTATTAACAATGATGCAGTTAATAGTGATATCTGAATGCTAGCTCAAGATATATATTAGCATACAGATGATTTGAAATGGGTTTGAGAAAGATGTGGAAGAAAAACTTGGGGTAAAACAAGTTGGTTGAGGCCAAATAGAGGTTGTCAAGATCAGATTTTTAATTTAAGAAAAATAGTTGAGAAATCATGGAATATACAACACCGATCAGGATTCTCTAAGCTTTTTGTAGATCTGGAAAAAGCATCTGACAAGGTGCCCAGAGAAAAGCTTTTCAAAATGATACAAATATATGAATTAAGTGGAGCATTATACAGATCAATGTGTATATTTAAATTGCAAGTCATCAGTTAGAATTGAAGGAAATGTAGGAAGATGGTTTCATGTAAAATCAGGAGTAAGACAAGGATGCACATTATTTCCACTCTTATTCATCATCTATATTGATTGCATTATGAAAGAAAATGGCAATTTGCTTGATATTAGAATCGGAGGTGTCAACTTAGCTCTTATGCAGATGATGTTGTACTCCTAAACTCATTTCCTCACAGCAGTTCTCATATGACTGGCTATAACCCAGATGATCACTTCATGGTCACTTTTGTCAGCTGAAGGAAGATTAGACACTCCATTTCGTTACAGCTTCTAGAAACTACACTCTGCACATGCTGTGTCTTTCTGACCACCCTGACTCCTCTCATTTTCCTTTCCAGCTTATATTTTCACATTCTCATCTTTCACACTACTCTCCTTTCCATCCCACAAACACTTTGGTCTCATCTGATTCACTCTCCTACCTGTTTCATATCACTCATTATGCTTCCTTCTAGCAACAGTCTCTCCAGCTGATTCACACCAAATCCATTCAAATACAGTCCATCTCTTTTATACAAATCCATTTGCTCTTGAATGCATTCCACACATTAACAAACCACACCCAATTTCTCCTCACACGGCTCTGCTAACATACCATTTTAAGACTGCAGTAGCAAATTATAGACCAATCAATATCTCAGGTATGGTAGTAAAAGTACTGGAAAAATGGGTCAAAAAAGAGAATTGAAGAATAGAGGTGGAAAGTGGTATATGGAGACAGAATCAAGTTGAAAACAGGTGACTAGTAGTGTGCTTCAAGGTTCAGTGCTGGGACCACTACTGTTTAATTTGTACATAAATGATATAAGAAATAACCTAAAAGAAAATATTCAGTTGTTTGCTGATAATGCAAAATTAGAGTAATAGTTAACCAAAGCAATGAAGAGAGCTTGCAGAACAATTTAAATAGGCTGTCAGTATGGATAAAAGATAATGGGTATCAGTCTAATGTGGAGAAATGTAAAGTTATGCATTTTGGAATAAATGCATAACTTTATGCATTTATTCCAAAATGCAAAATATAACAAAGTGTGAATTTTTATAACAATTTTATAAACAAAGTGTGAATTACAAGTGGTGTACCACATTAATGGAGCTGTACTCTAGGAAATGATGAAGCTAGAGATTTAGGGGTGGTGGTAGACAGAGAGTTAAAGTTTAGAAGGCATATTGCTAAGATAGCCCATAAGATTGGCTATTGAAGAACACACTAACAAGTAGAGATAAGAAAGTTGTTATTCCTCTTTATAAAGCCTTGATGCATCTGCATTACTGTGCTCAGGTTTAGTCTCCTGGGTTTCTTGGGAATGAGGAAGCAGTGGAGAAGATTCAGAGGCAAATGGTGAGTAGTCTGTGGAATGTTTCATGAGGATAGATTGAGGGTGTGTGGATTGAAGAAGTTGGTTGATATGAGGAAAAGAGGGGATATGATAGAAACATTTAAGTTGCTTAAAAAGTTTTTTAGGTTTGATGCAGGGGAAATGTTTCAGCACTCAGCTAAAGGGGGCTAGAGCAAGAGGTCATCTCTGGAAGTTAATTAAATGTGTGGTTAGTAGGGGTGTGAGGACTAGATTTTTTGCTTGGAGAGTTGTGATTGAGTGGAAGTTGCTCTCCTCAACAATATCCTGATATTCATCCTCATGTTCTCCCTATGCCCCACAAAAACATTTGTTCCTCCTACCATTGCTAACTCCCTTGCATACTTACCACTTCATATTTCAAAGCATCTAACAGGTGGATGAGAGGGTTACAGGAAAATTCATCAAAAAACAGTTAATCGAAAGATAATTCATCGAAAAAGCAATTCGTCGAATAAACAATTAATCGAACAACAATTTAATGAATGGCAATTCATCGAACGACAATTCATTGAAAATGCAATTCATCGAAAAGTCGTTTTCTTGCAAAGTATTGTTTAAAAATGTTCTGTAACAATACGAAACATTACTCATGATACAGACAAAATATGGAGGTGGTCACTGAAATGTAATAATTATTTTCTTGCATTTTAGAACATTTAATATAAGTGTACATACTGTTTCATTGTGCAGATAGCGATTTATCTGTAGAGAAGACATTTTGTTCTACCAAATTTTGTAGAACGAAATGAGTTTTGAGGAGTGAGAGGTGTAGTTTGTTAAAAAATTAAAAAAGTGCAGACAGCTTCTTTTACTGTTGTTTATTATTTTAACGGTATAATAGAACACAGAAACTAAGTAAATAATTAATTTATTAACTTGATGCTGATATTTCGCTGGTATTATAACCAGCATCTTCAGAGCACAAAAACACTGTTTGTCACAATACACGAGACTAAAACAACATGGTGTATTTCAACAAAATTGTAGCAGCAACACAAAGACTAGAGTCCTGATTTTGGCGCCCTCTATCTGAAAAAAAAAAAAAAAAAACGCTATCATATATTACTAGAGTCCTAGAAATTGTGGACAGTATAAATAGTCCCACATACAAACTGGCTAGACATTTAGCGAAGCTACTAGCCACTCTCACTAACAATTCTCCCTCCTTTATCAAAAATTCAGCACACCTAAAAAGCATCTTACAACACCTCACCCTAAAAAGCTCAGACTTAATAGTAAGCTTTGACATCACTTCACTATTCACAAATGTACCACTAAGAAACCCTCAATCTACTGAAGTCACACTTTCCCCCTGATATATTTGAACTATTCAAATTCACAATACATGCAGGATATTTCACATGGAAAGGGAAAATATACAAACAAATTGATGGGACAGCCATGGGCTCCCCCCTTTCTCCCCCCCATCCAACTTTTACATAGAACACCTGGAAAAACAAGCAATCAATACAGCCACTCTCAAACCAACACTTTGGCTACGCTATGTTGATGATGTGCTTGCTATTTGGCCACATGGCCCTGAGACATTGAAAACATTCTTAGCACATTTAAATAGCCAACATCCCAAAATCCACTTTACTATGGAACTGGAAGCCAACAACTGTCTGCCCTTCCTGGATACACTCATCACACGTCTCCCAGATGGTTCCTTATCATTTTCAGTTTTCAGAAAACCCACACATACAGGCAGATACTTACACAAACAATCACACCATCATCCTTCTCAACAATATGGCATATTAAAAACGCTAACCCATAGAGCGAGAGCAATCTGTTCAAATGACAAGGCTCTCACTGCTGAACTGACTCACTTACGCCACACCTTCTTGGCCAACGGCTACAATCCACAAAAAATAAACAAAATACTAAACACTCCTAAGAAACCCCTCCCACCATCCACCACAGAGAACTACAACAAAACAGTCACCATCCCTTACATTAAAGGTACATCCGAAAAGATCTCAAGAGTTCTCAATAAACATAAACTACGTACTACATTCAGACCATGTAGCAAATTAGCCACCCTCATCCGCTCACCCAAGGACAGCATTCCTCCTTTATCACATCCAGGAGTCTACCAAGTACCCTGCTCATGCAATCAAGCCTACTACGGTCAAACAGGAAGAACTGTGAATATCCGCATCAGCGAACATAAACGATACGTCCGGAAATATCATTATGGGAAGTCGGGCCTAGCAGACCATGCTCTGGATACCTCTGCACACAGGATCAACTGGAAAAACACAAAAGTACTACACAGAAACCCATATAAATCAGAGAGATTGTTCTTAGAGGCGACAGAAGCCCTAAAACACACTCCAAATCTCAACAAATATGGCTGTATTAACTTGCCGAAGATCTGGGAGACAGTCATATTAAGAAAAAACTAGCACTTTTCTAGGACTCTAGTAATATATGATAGCGTTTTTTTTTTTTTTTTTTTTTTCAGATAGAGGGCGCCAAAATCAGGACTCTAGTCTTTGTGTTGCTGCTACAATTTTGTTGAAATACACCATGTTGTTTTAGTCTCGCGTATTGTGACAAACAGTGTTTTTGTGCTCTGAAGATGCTGGTTATAATACCAGCGAAATATCAGCATCAAGTTAATAAATTAATTATTTACTTAGTTTCTGTGTTCTATTATACCGTTAAAATAATAAACAACATGTTCGACGAACACATAAGTCTGTCCACACGTTCAAGCTTCTTTTACTGAAAACTTCTGCGAATTCTGCTAAGTCAGCGAGTTATTGTAATACATAATTTCGACACTTTTCTTTGTAGCCCCAAATATAGATGAACTGAAAACTGGAACGGTTCAACAATTTTTTGTAAAAGTTTCAAATACTGAATCCGAGTAAAATTTGTCCATTAATAAATGTACAAGCCGCATAATTTTTATCAGTCCTCTTCAACTGAACGTAAGTAGTAGGCCCAATACGGAGATGACTAGGCTTTCCTCCTAGAAAGAGGACAACAAAGACAATAAGAATCCATATTGTTCTATAATTATTCCTTAGTAAAGTAGCATTGCTATACCAACAATCATTATATTGAGGAGGATGAGGGAAAATAGTATTAATCATTAATATTACTACTACTGCTAATAATAATAATAAATTGTATAATAAATTTAGTTTAATCCTTTATCCAAGTGTGAGCAAACAAAGTTTGCGCCTGAAAGTATCTTCAGGACTGGGGTAAGGTGGTACAACACCAGGGCACTCCTTGCAAAGGTGGAGCAAGCTACCAACACTCCTATCTCAGTATCTCCCATAATGCAAAACACATCTCCTTGCAGATATGTCTAATGTTATGCATTAAGGGAAGGGCCACAACCCAGACTAGTTTCGACCTTTATTGAGGTCTCTTCAGTGGGAGCCAGGTCCAAGTGGAGATACCAGGTAGAAGCATTAGCAGGTCATCTCTACCTATAGGAGTTGCCAAATGGTGTGCCACCCTTTATTAAAAATTACTCTGGATTTAGAGAAAGATGTTGAAAGTTTATTACCTATAGGTAGAGATGACCTGCTAATGCTTCTGCCTGGTATCTCCACTTGGGCCTGGCTCCCACTGAAGAGACCTCAATAAAGGTCGAAACTAGTCTGGGTTGTGGCCCTTCCCTTAATGCATAACATTAGACATATCCGCAAGGAGATGTGTTTTGCATTATGGGAGATACTGAGATAGGAGTATTGGTAGCTGGCTCCACCTTTGCAAGGAGTGGCCTGGTGTTGTACCACCTTACCCCAGTCCTGAAGATACTATCAGGCGCAAACTTTGTTTGCTCACACTTGGATAAAGGATTAAACTAAATTTATTATACTCTAACCAAGTGAAAAATAAACTTTCAATAATAAATTGATTCTTTGATGTAAATATTTTTCACAAATAACAATAAAATATACAGGAATTCAGAGTAAAAATATTGGAAAACTTGAAAAAAAAATCATTCCTGCAGATTTTTCAATCATGTTTCACTTATTTACTCCTGTTTCTGTTATTCCTCAACGACAGGAGTGACATATGCACTCAGAGCCACACCGTGGGTAGGAGGCACCCTTGTGCAACACCTTTTTCAGCACCCCCATAAAATAAGTTTCCATGAAAAAGTTTTGTGAAAAATTTTACTTTGTTAAAAGTACAAAACAGTTTATATGCATGCATAAAAATAAATTTTATTTATTTTACAGTGATTACAGTGTTCTACTAACAGTAGTAGAACACTGTAATCACTGAAATTCGTTAATAAGGAATTTTTAATAATAAAAATTTTCAAAAATGTTTATTCCTTAATATATAAATACAACAGAATATATATATATATATATATATATATATATATATATATATATATAAACAAAATTTACTTTTATTTTAATATAAAAAGAAATATTACATAACAAAGATAATTTGGAGATATGCTTTTAACTATATAACAGTTAGTATAAATGCAGATTTAAATTAAAGGGATATTAAATCCCACATTGTTTTAAAACCGAATAAGAAACTCAAAGATTAGAATCAGAGAGTTTCATGCCGAATATAGTATAGTATAGTAAACTATAAAAGTATTGGCGATTACTAGCGTGAGCTAATGCAAGCAATCCCAGTACGTAGTACAATACCGGGCAACTCGCAGCATAATTTATTTTGCATATTTATCCGTCTTGCTTTAGCCGCCGCAGAATTTTTAATACCTTTAGTGTCTAATGAATCCATTATATTATTTTCAATTGATATAATTGATAAATCTGTTAGACGCTCTCCAGACATTGTTGACCATAAATAATTTTTTATTAGTTTCGGTTTTGAAAAACTTCTTTCCCCTGACGCTATGGATATTGGTAATGTTAAATAAATACGCATCACAATCACAGTATTCGGAAATGTGTCAGTTAATTTATTTTCGTATATATAATTTAAAACATATCCTGAGGAACCGACTCTTTTTTAATAAAGCATTGCAAAGTTTTTAATTCCTCAAATAAAGTCATACCATCAATATTGCGCTTGTTGGAATCTTGATTGTTGCTCAGTTTTAAGGTCAAATCTTTACGTTTCATTAAATCTTCATCGCTCCAATCTTTTAATTTGCTAATGTCTCTTATAACTTTAAAGTCTTTGCATTGTTGTTTTAAGAGTATGAATATTTTCGTGACTGAAGTTATTGTCGTGTCTAAAATCATGAAGAAAAAATTTATTTAAAAATTTTTTTTAGGGTCATGCATTGTCTCATTTGATGCTTCGTAACCAATCATTTTTGTTTTTGTTCTTTTGCGAATGTCTGGAAAAATAGGATCAATATTAAGATTGTTTGCTGCTACTTTTGCAATTCTAATAATAGTTTTAAAATATTTGTCTGTTCCTCGAGTATTTAATTCTTGTATAACATAATCAAGATTTTCTGTAATTTTTCCTATATCAAATGTCGGATTCTGCATTATTTTGCTTGCAACATTTATGAGGCTTAAGATTTTGTACCAAACATGAACAGAGCAAATAAATTTAAACGAATAAATCTTTGAAATTAAATTGTCTGCCTGAACTCTACAATGAATATCTTTAGTTTCATCTTCCATAATATCAAAAAGAGCCTGGTAAATTTCCTTGATATTATTTTTAAGTGCCTTTATTGCTTCTACTCTACTTTCCCATGTAGTAGCAGAAAGTGGTTTCAAATTTAAAACACGAATATGTTTTTTTAATATAGCCCAATGCTTCACAGATATTGAAAAATAATTATATAATTCCTGTATTATCCCCTAAAAAAATTACTTTCACAGGATATCTTAGCTGCATCATTAACTACCATATTTAATGAATGAGCAGCACACAGAATAAAAAAGCCCTTGAATTTATTTCAAGGATTTTTTTCTGCAGTCCATTATGTTTGCCTCGCATATTTGAGCCGTTATCATAAGCTTGCCCACGTAAATCCGCAATGTTAATATTCAATAATTTTAAATATTTTTTTATAAATTGAAATAGGCCTTGCCCATTAGTATCTTCTACAGATTGAAAACCCCAAAAATGTTCATGAATTTCTGCTATATTTGTATCTTTATTTTGATTAACAAATCTAATAACAATAGATAATTGTTATTAGATATGTGTCAAGTGTCATATGTGATAAGTGTCAAGAATTAATAAATAATATTTTGCCTCTTTAGCCATTTCTAAAATTTTTTGTTTTATAGCTTCAGAAATTATACAGATTATTTCATTTTGTATTTTATCACCTAAATAATGAGCAATGTTCCTTTTTTGTGATGGATGCGATGCTAGTGTTCTGCCATTATCGAATCAAATTTAGCGACAGTTTTGACTAACTTTCAAAAATTGCCGTTATCATTTTCAAAAAGTTTTTGTGAAGAACTTCTAAAAGCTATACACTGTCTTGATAAATAATAATGTTGGAGGTTTAATGGATTTTTTACAACACTCAGAAAGGATTAAAAAGAATTTAATACTTCCTATATTTCGTCCTAGTCACTAGGACATCTACGGGGATTACAAAAATAAGTAATGTAACATAACACAAATATCATACAATACTAAGCCCAACCACGTGGGTGACACTAAAGTCCTATCTAGGTGGAGCGTCCTCTAAGGGCGGTTGCAGGTGGCCTGGAATATAAAGTAGGATCTCTGGTGATGAGTGTTTCCCAAATTTTCGGAAGCTTAATGCAACCGTATTTATTAAGATTTGGTTGATTTCTAAGAGCTGCTGCTGCTTCTAAGAATAGTCTATCTTTCTTGAATTTGCTGTGTTGGAGCATGGTGGTTTTCTTCCATGATACTCTATGGGTGGTGTCCAAGACATGGTCAGCCAAGCCTGAATGACCATAGTTGTGTTTGCAGATGTAAGACTTGTGTTCCTCTAGGCGGATGGATGCTGATCTGCCTGTCTGTCCAAAGTACGCCAGCTTACAGGAACAGGGTACTTTGTAAACTCCAGGCAGAGAGAGAGGAGGGAGCTGATCTTTCATAGAACGGATAAGGGAAGCAAGTTTGCGGTGGGGCTTATATGCTGTGTGTAGGTTGTACTTTTTTAGAATCTTGGCTATTTTTTCGGATGTGCCACGGATGTAGGGTATGGTGATGGCATTTTTAAAATCTTGATGATGAGAAGGACGGGGAATGGGGGAGGAACTGATTATTTTTTTGATACTGTGTTCGCTGTAGCCATTGGAGAGGAAAGTGTTGTGTATGTGGTTAAGCTCAGTAGTAAGGGCGGTTCCACTGGAACAAAGATTGTGGGCTCTCTTGATAAGAGTTTTAATAATGCCATATTGTTGAGAGGGATGATGGTGTGAGAGTTTGTGAATGTATCTGCCTGTGTGTGTGTGGGGGGGGTTTTCTGTATACAGTGAAGGCAAGTGTATCATTAGGCAGGCGTGTGACTAAGGTGTCTAGGAAGGGTAAACAATTGTTCTTTTCCTTTTCCATAGTAAACTGGATTCTTGGATGTAGGCTATTGAGATGACTGAGGAAGGAGTCTAATGTGTCTGGGCCATGAGGCCAAATAGAGAACACATCATCTACATATCTTAGCCAGATAGAAGGTTTGAGTGGGGGCTGAGTCTATGGCTTGTTTTTCAAAATCTTCCATATAGAAATTGGCAAGGGGGGGAATACCCTACATCCGTGGCACATCCGAAAAAATAGCCAAGATTCTAAAAAAGTACAACCTACACACAGCATATAAACCCCACCGCAAACTTGCTACCCTTATCCGTTCTACGAAAGATCAGCTCCCTCCTCTCTCTCTCTCTCTCTGCCTGGAGTTTACAAAGTACCCTGTTCCTGTAAGCTGGCGTACTTTGGACAGACAGGCAGATCAGCATCCATCCACCTAGAGGAACACAAGTCTTACATCTGTAAACACAACTATGGTCATTCAGGCTTGGCTGACCATGTCTTGGACACCACCCACAGAGTATCATGGAAGAAAACCACCATGCTCCATCACAGCAAATTCAAGAAAGAGAGACTATTCTTAGAAGCAGCAGCAGCTCTTAGAAATCAACCAAATCTTAATAAATACGGTTGCATTAAGCTTCCAAAAATTTGGGAAACACTCATCACCAGAGATCCTACTTTATATTCCAGGCCACCTACAACCGCCCTTAGAGGGCGCTCCACCTAGATAGGACTTTGCTGTCACCCACGTGGTTGGGTGACAGCAAACCAATTGTATTGTATGATATTTGTGTTATGTTACATTAGTTATTTTTGTAATCCCCGTAGATGTCCTAGTGACTAGGACGAAATGTAGGAAGTATTAAATTCTTTTTAATCCTTTCTGAGTGTTGTAAAAAATCCATTAAACCTCCAACATTATGTCTTCACAGCACTTAAGCCTCAAAATCTTGAATGAATGTCTTGATAAATATTGTATTATGTAGATTAACCGTTCTATAACAGATTTCTAATATTTTTCTCAGTTTTGTATAATCTTTGTTGTGTGCAATCAATAATGCATTTCTTAATCAACATTTTAAGTTCGCTGTATTTTGAACAGTTTTTAATGTACACAGAACTTGCCTCGTGTATTTTTAGTATATGACTCAAATGTTGCCAATCGTTACAACCGTATTCGTTAGTAAGTTGGGAATTTTGACTAATGAATATTTTGCAATAATAACAGAAAACCGAATTTCGTGATTCTGAATAAACTAAATAACTTTGTAAATTTTTTTCTCCATTTGCTAAAATTCGATAATAGTATGAATCGGAAAAATTGTGGCCAGATTCATCTTTGGAAAATTTTTATTAACTACTTGACGCGGGCAATGCTCAACTAAACAATCTCTAACTTTGGTAGTTATATGATTTGGCCAAGTACCTGGATCGTTAACATTAAAGTTTAAGGTAAAATTTGAAGTTTCATGTTTCGCTGAATCGGAATCCAATATTTCTTCTGCTGCAACTTCTGTAGACAGTCCAGTGAGGCCAGTTTCATTCTCGCATGTAACATTTGTTTCTTCATAGTTATCTTGTGTCCTCTCTTTTTCTGTAGTAGAGCTACATGGAGTACTTGCTTCGTCAGAACTTTCTGTTCTGCTTTTTTTATGTGGTCCTGAAGTAAAAAATTTATTCAGTGATCCAGCATTTTTGTTCCAATTGTATTCGTTGCAATTGTCTTTTCCTGTTTTGTGCACCAGATAACTTTGGCCTTTTTTCCGACATCTAGGGGTTAACACACTTGGTTAGACTTTAAAATAAGAAGATCATTAAATGTTGTCCACCAAAATAAATAATAATTTCTGAAAATTTCCCTTAAACTTATTTTTTAACCCCTTAACTGACTATTATTTTTAAGGTGAATGGCCCAAGACTGACTATTTTTTTTTTATTACAGAATTTGATTTTTCAGATATTTTGAATAATAAATATGCTTGCATTTTAGGTATTTTTTGAAAATTAACATGTAGAGATATTAGCCACTGATTGATTTCTCAGTGATATTTATTTAATATCTTTTACATTCTGGTAATTGTTTAATAATTAAGAAATTTCTAGAATATTAAAATTATTTATTAAAGAAATTAGTAAAAGGAACCCAACCCCAATGTCTTCCAACCAGAACAAGAACAAATATATAAATAAATCTCTTATTGGAAATTATTTATTTTCTAGACGTCTACCCAACATAACATAAAAATCTTTTTTTTCAAAATAAGATAATTAACTAAAATGAAACAATTTAACTGATTTTCAAACTTAGCAAAAATATATTAGATGTAGAAAGTACTTGCAAGAGTTGCCTCAAGTTTGTGCCTGCACTACATGCAGGCACAAACTTGAGGCAACTCTTGTTTTAATCCTTTTTCCCAAGTAAGCAAACAGACATACTTGTCTGTTTGCTTACTTGGGAAAAAGGATTAAAACCTAGCTTATAAAATTGCTTGGTATCTTTGGTATATAATAGATGTACTTACTTTATGTGAATAATAATCCAAATTCACAAAAAATTTACTAAACAACAATAAAAATATCTTATAAAACAAAAGGCAACTGCACAGTAACACTGTTACTGTAACGCACAAAATGAAATGATGCAAAAAATACACCAAAAAAGTATCAAGAAAAGGCCAATTGCAGTATGTGTAAACAAACTTAGATCATCTCACGAGTTTTATAGCTGATAAATAACCTATGTTTATTAATTTAATTAATTTAATATCGGCACGTCAGCCTGATGTGCCGATAGTCTACCAGCATATATATGGGATTTTTGGCTATGGTCCCTCAGCTGATTAATATGTTTATAATTTATAAACTATTATCTTTAAAATTTTATTTGTCTATCAAAAATCCAAAAATAAGTACACAATTAAAATCAAAGTCAAAAATTGCCCAAAGAAACTTAAACACAGAATACACAAAACACTCAATATGTTTCACATTCAAAATTGAAATGACACTGAAAAAAATGTAAGAAGTGCATATTTGGATAGATGCTATTTCGTCTATCCAAATTCGAAGCGGAATTTAAGAAAATGAATATCGTAATATACACCTATGTTTCAAACTAAATATTTTTGGATAGATCAGTGTTTCTGAAACTTCAGATATCTGTGTATCCATTCTTTAATTTTCATTATTACCAAGTACCTTTTCAAAATACCCTTATCAAAATAATAATAATAATAGTAAATAAAAATATATTTTTTGTAAATATCTGTTTTATTTGAATTTAGATGTACATTTAAACAAAAAAAAAAGATTTATTTTTAATAGAACACAATTTATAAAGATACTATACATTTTTACTTAATATAATAATTTATGGATTTGGTAGATGGATTGAGGATCTCAATCCATCTACCATACTACTCTCAATGGACTCCTAGATGGATTTGGATACCAGAATAGTGGATTAGCAACTGGCTGTCTGACAGGTATCAAAAGGTTGTGTATGGAGAAGCATCAAAGCAAATGAAGATTACAAGAACCCCAATACAGTGGAAGGCTCCTCTTTATTAAGAGCATTGCTGGTCAACCTTTATGTGAAGAATATTGTTACTGGATTGCAGGGAAATATTTTCTTATGAACCTGTGGAGAGTCATTAGTAATGGTACTGATGTTGTGGCTCTTCAGGAGGATTTGAATAGGCCAGAAAAGTGGGATGATCAAGTGGGAATTACATTGGAATATTACTAAAGTTTTGAACTTTGGGATTCACTCATGGAAGGTTGTTTTCTAATTGTTAGAGCTATAGTGGGAGAAGTGGAAGAGGCAAGAGATCTTGGAATGATGATCAGCAGAAATAAATAAAAGTCCAGAGAACATACTGCAATTCTAGCCTAGGATCTAGAAAAAAGGTCCATAAATAAGGCACACTCTTATGTGGTTTAAGTCCCAACCACATCTAGTTGCTGGGATTTGGAGAGGATGAAGAAAGGTTAATGAAGATGCAAAGGCATATCATGTTTTGTGACCTGCCTTTGCATCTTCATTAACCTTTCTTCATGAGGGTATGTTTAATCTACAGAATTTGGTAGACAGAAAATAATGGATGTTATATGAATGGGAAATTTAAGCTGTTGAGAGAGATATTTAAAAGATGTGCACTGGAAAAAAAAAATTCCAAACAGCACAGAACAAGGATAATCAGGACATGAGACCATCCTTTAAAACTGCAAAACAGAGTGATAAGAGAGTAAGAAGTTTTTTGCATGTAGTAGGTACATGGAATGCATTGCCTGAAGCAGTGGTTAGAGTGTGGACATTAAATAAATTGAATGATGTGTTAGATTTTGTGGTGTTTGAAACAATCCTGCTATACAGATGAGCATCATGTGTGACACTTATGGAAATCCTGTAATAATATTGTTTTTTATATCAGTCAAAAATATTAGTTGGGCTGGAGCCATCACAAGACACAGCAACCCAATATGACCTAAATTATCAACAGAATGGAGATCTATAGATGACAGTAGGCAAAGTAGAAGAATAAAGAAGAGATGGCAGAACAAAATTGTAAGGATTGCTGCCATGTAATAAATGAGAAAAGGTTAAATAAGAATGAAATTGAGAAAATGGGGGGGGGGGGCGTCCAGCATTGAAGTAAAATAGGTCGAAAAAGATGTACTTCTTGATAAAAACATTGCAATTAAAATAATTTATTCAGAGTGCAAATGGAAAAAAGAAAATTGAAGGGCAGTGCTAATGCAGATATGAAACTAGGCTTATTGGAATGATGAACTATATTTTGATATTTCTGAAATGCCATTTACAAACATCTGTGTCATCAGCTCCAACATAAATGACATACATCACCACTTACAGATATCCAGACTTCCTTCTCTTGACAGAAACCCAAATTGCAGCTACATCAACCACAGTTCACTTTTAATTCCCAAATTACACACTTTATATTTCACAAGAGTGATGTCTGGGCCTTTGTGTGATCCAACATTGCCTACCTGAGAGCCAAATTTAGTAATCCCTGCTTTTGACTTTCTCTAGCTTCAGGTTTCCTTGTTCCCCCAATTCAGTAACATTTATCTACTCTGTTTACTGCTCTCCCACATTCCAAAAAAACCATTCTGGCCTCTTCACCTTCCTTTCCATGAAACTCAACCTTCTACAATCCAGCTGTCCAAATAGTAAAGTCATCTTCCTGTGTGACCTTAATGTCCACAACTCACCTGCTCCCCTTTTCCAACACCATTGATCAAACTGGATGTGATGTAGAAGTTTTTGCTTAAGCAGTGACTTAAAATTGCACATCTACATACCTAAATTCTTAATAATCCTCTCCACTTTCCCAATATTGTTGATCTTTTTTTTAATCAGTAGTCCTCCTTCAGTATATACTTATATAGTCACTTCATGTCTTGGCAACTCATCACAATCTTGTGCACATTTTCAGTCATACGGAATGCCCTCCTTTCAGTCACTCCCAACTTCATATCCTATGACAGTACAAAAGGTAGTGTCATAGGACATGACACTACAAAGATACCATTTGCAGTATGAATGTACTATAGGTTTACATAAACTTTTTATGGATGGGAACCACATAAAAATAATAATAAAATAAAGTAAAATTACCTCCAAAACCACTATTTTTCAGGCCTAGACACCAGTACTTAGTGAGTCACAGGAATGATCTACCCAAATTTCTTATTCACTTTCCAAGCTCTAGTTCAACAGAAGATGTATAAAAGCAGTTGAATCAAGAACCTCAACCTGCCATAGGTGGCTTGCAACAAGAATCCCAACTTCATACTTGGCCTTGTGCTGAAGCATACAATAAATGCTAACCAACCATCAGAAAATCCAAATCCAGCTTCATAAATATCAATAGCAGAAAACTTGCATTCTGTCCAAATGGAAGCTGTGCCTTCTGTTCACCTGGATTTCCACCTGATGGCCCCACTGTTATAGCACTCAATAATGCTTACCTTCTGGCATCACTTTTTTTCCTCCAGCTCCATATATTATAAAGGCAAACATCCTCCTCCTATGCCAGACTGAGCACTATATGTCTCCAATGATTTTTTTTTTTTTTTGAAAAAAGAAAAGAATGCTAAATAATTTGGAAGACTAAAGTCTTCTGTGTCTGTTGACATCTCTCTATTTGTATTCTCCAAAGCTAAAATTTGTTCTCCTTTGTCTCTTCAATCTTCTGGCATGTATCCCATCACATGAAAGCAAATAAATATCCAACTTATTCTAAAAAAGGGAAATAAAATGTATGCCATCCATCTAACAACCAGTCACCTCAAATCCACTTAAAAATAATGGAAAAAGTTATCAGCAGTCAATTTCTCCTGTGCCTAAAGGCCTACCAGTTAATCAGCTACCACTAGTATGGATTCTGCCAATCTAGATACATGGCTAATCTCTTATCCTACATCATTCACTGCTGGATGCATGCTGTGTATTCAGAGAAATGTGCCATCACTCTTGGCATTTCCCAACACTTTTTTAATGTGTTTAGTATCAAGGCTTGCTAAACTGTTCCCTTCTTTTATTTATATATATATATATATATATATACACACCTGCCACCCTACCCTGCAATTTGACAGCCAGCTTTCTGTCTGGTCATTCACTGCTTGTCAAGATGGATGGCATCCTTTCTTTGAGCTTTGCCACCAGTGAAGTAGTTCCTCTGAACCCTGTTCTATTGCCTATCCCCTTTCTCCTGTACATAAACAGTCTACTCTTAATCACCATTAATCCTATTCACAACGTTACTAATTATGATATGATAAGTACACTCTATTCATCTTATTCTTTTGACAAACCATGTAATTCTCAGACATCTTGAACTTCAAGATCATCTGCAACCAATGTCTTAAACACTGATCTCCATCAGTGTTTAAAGCATTGGTTGCAGATGCCAGCAATCCTTTTCGGTACAACTGCAAACACATCAAACCTGCTTCTCCTCTGACTCATTATTCCATCTATCTCTCTGTCCTTTGTAAGAGTCTTCCTGATAATATTTCCACAGTTACAGTCTCCAGCTCTTAAGAGGAATGTCAGTAAAACTTCTTTCTTCACTGCATCCCCCCCCCACACACAGCACTGATGTGCTGTAGGTTCTGGTACCTCTTGTGTGGGATAAATATTAAAAAAAAAAAAAATAATAAATTAAGTTTACCTGTTGGCAAAAATGGGCCTTTATTAGAGTTTATCTTACATAATTTTTTTTATCATTCATTTGTAGATATAGTCATTACTTTCTGTTAGAATAATATGATTTTATTAACATATTATATTTCATCATTAACATATGTTAATGATGAAATGAAGACTTTCTCATTCCAAACATTTTTACTCTAGATTTCTAGAAACAAAGACTTTTTTTAGTTGGCAGTCAAAATCTAGTAACCCTTCTGAATGGCCTAAAGAATTTTTTATGCCTTGGATTCCCTTTTGCAGTGATTTTAAGGATTTATGGAAGAAAGAATTACAGAAAAAAGTAAAGCAAGAGTAAGTGTAATAATATATAGTTTTTACTTTAAAAACACATTTTGCAATTTGTAAAAAATATGATTTTATAAATTCACCAAACAATACACAGATAAAGATAAGTGCATGCCATCATTACAAGAGTAAGTCAGACTGAAGTGAAGAAAGAAAGCAAGACACGAAGTCCTAAATTGACCATATGATGGGTTAAATTGGATGTTCTTGACTGTTGGGTTGATGGTCTGACGATGAATGTTTCTCAAATGTGAGGCAATTTTATGCACCCAAATTTACTGAGCTTAGGTCTTCAAGGCAGAGTCTGATTTAAAGTAAATTATATTTTGTATTTGCTTCTTTGAGGCATGATGGTATCTTTTACAACAGGTTCTGAATAACTGTGGTTTCATAACTAGTAATGGAAGCATTCTTTGTGTTCGGAGGTTCTGATATTGAAAGTTTTTTCACGGAGTTTTTTGACAGAGGTTCTGATGTTGGCTATCCTGCCTGGTTAACCATAGCAGAACAGATTATAACTGCAGGACATTTAGTAGACTGGATAGATCTAGAAACTGTAGCTTGGCTTAAGATGAGTAGATAAGAGATAACAATTTCTTGTATAGTATGAAGGTGGGCACCATTTTTTTAAATTTTTCTTCAGGATTTTTACAAACTTTTTAGAAGTACTATTGATATATGGAATGTTGATAGTTTTACTGTAATCTGTATGTTTGGAAGAGGAAGACTATCGATGTCAATATTTTTAGACTCACTGGGAGGCTGTAGCCATTGGCTAAGGAATTGTTGTGTATGTGATTAAGTTCACTGATTAGGGCATATGATCAGGTCATATCATTTTGCTCTGTTAACCAAAGTTTTTATAATGTCATACTGTTAGAAGGGGTGGCAGTGATGTGACTGCTGGTGGATCTGCCTTTCTGTGTGCAGATGGGTGAGTTTTCTCTCTACCCATATATTATTAGTATTAGTGAAACATGATTAACAGAATTATATATTTGGTTTAATCCTTTATCCAAGTGTAAGCAAAAAAAGTTTGCGCCTGAAGAAATACTTCAGGTGCAAACTTTGTACGTGCCTGAAGTATGAAATAAAGGACTGGGGCAAGACTGGTTTCGACCTTTATTGAGGTCTCATCAGTGGGAGCCAGACCCAGAAATGATGATACCACGATGGAAGTAATGGAGAAGTCATGTTTACCTATACCTATACCAGTTGCCAAAAGGTGTCGCACCTTTTGGAGATGTCTGCAAGAAGATGTGTTTTGCATTATGGGAGATACTAAGGCAAATGATAAGAACTTATACCACCTTTACCACAAGTTGCCCCAGTCCTGAAAATACTTCAGGCACAAACTTTGTTTGCTTACACTTGGATGAAGGATTAAACCAAATATATAATTGGTAGCATAGCCAAGTGAAAAAACTTCCATCATGATTAACAGAAGATGATATCCTGACCAAAACAGAAATTGAAGAGCATACCATGATATCTAGCATGTGATACAACAAAATTATGGATAGGACTATTATGTTGAAGTGATAACTCATGTTCTGGTCATCCATTAGAGTATTCACTTTTGTATGTGAATACTCTAATGGATGACCACACACATTCACAAGCATGTTAGAGACACTTATCAATGATTTGTTTTTAAGTTATACATTCCTATTCCTTCAGACACAACGATGACTTATTAGGCTATTTTTAGAACTTGTTTATGAATTGTCATCAAAGTTGTAAAACATTTCTTCTAATTTGATTCTATCAGATCAAGAGAATCTGCTAGAAAAAAAAAAATGTATCAGTCATATTTAATTGTGTAATGACACTGTGTCGGTTTAAATTAAATTGTTAACTGATCCTGTAATCCTAAAGTTGATATATATTATAAATAAAGAATGATAAACTTTTCTAACTTCTATTACATTTCAGCTTAGAAAAGGCTAAAAGGAAAATAAAGGAAATTAAAGAAGAACGTAAATCTACTGTTGTCAAAGTTAAAGACAAGCCTTCAGGATTGGTAAGTTTGTCAAAAAATATATACTATTATTATTAGACCTCCATGGGATCAATGACCTCACAGGAGGTCCTCCATCACATACAGAGCTCATCACGCCATGACTTTATTGCATTCGCTGTCTTCACGCTCATCACACTTCCAGACAATGCATTCTAACCAGCCCAACTCTCCATGCAATAAACCTACTACTCACCCACTTGCTCATACTCTCTTATACAGCTTCCAGGTATGGCCTCTTGTTTCCTATTCTATAAAAAATCTGAATCACATTAATCCAGTAATAACCCTTACCAACTTATGTCTCTCATGTTCCTCCTTGTCCTTTTACCCACTAGACTCTGCAGTTAGCATTTCCTCAATCTGCCTTCATACTCTACATTCTAGAGACCAGAAACCACCTTAGTCAGTCATCTCTGAATCTGTTCCAACATCCTTTTGAAAACCAGGTGATGAAATCTGTGCACAATAATCCATATGTAATCTGATCAAAGCCTTATACAACAGAATCATGGCATCCTTGCTCCTACATGTCAGTGTTCTCCAAATCATTCCCATAATGCACTGTGTTTTCCTATGGTATACAGGAAAGCACAGTGCAGTATGATTACCAGCTGTGTACTTTTCAACCCAAAATGCATAATCTTACACTTTGCCACATTAAATTGACACTCATTCTCCTTTGCTCAGTTTGCCAATCTATCTTTCTATCTAGGCTATATCTGCCAATATATTAGGTTTATGAGCATTACTTGTTTCATTAATATACTGTCTCACCGGTCTGTTATCCAGTCCCATCTCTTCAGTTTAGTGAACAACTTGTGGTGTGGCAAAAGCCTTTGCAAAATTGAAGTATACATACCAATGTATATGGATCTTCTTTGTCCAATACATTCATCACCTTGTCATAGTATGTAATCAAGTTGGTAAAACATGACCTCCCTTTAACTAACCAATGCTGACAAGTACAACGAATACCACTGTTATCAACCCACTTTTGTATTCTATCTCTCACCTCTTCAATACCTTAACTACAACTCCAGATAATACAGATTAGCCTGTAATTTGTTGTCTTAGCTTGATCACACCTTTGTGAAGTTGAACAATTTTGCCTTCCTTCCAGTCCTTTGGGATTTATGCTATTGCAAAACTCTTATTAAACAGGTAGGCCAAGGCTGAAGCTAACTCCTTGCAACATTCCCTTAAAACTCGTACTGATATCACTGATATATTCTCATATACCTATTACTTGCTCACCATTAAGTCTTCTCTCATTTCATTCTATATACTTGAGCTTCTGATTTCTCACTGAGGATGAAACCTTGATGCACTGCTCACTGAATACCTTGACTATGTCCCCTGCAGCAGTTATCAGTCTCCTACTTTCATCTATTAACATTATCTTACCATAATAATTTTTCTTTCCACTTGCCACATATCAAAAAAGCACACAAGGATTTTTCTTTGCCTGATTTGCTAATATCTGCTCATGCTGCACTTTTGTTTTCCTTACCAACTGAATCACTCTCCTGGCCTACTCTTTATACTCTTCATGCAACTAATTATTACTATTATTCATCTTGTGCTGTCTCCAAAGTGACAGCACAAGATGAATTTATACTCTTCATTCTTCTTCCAGACTTCATGCTTCATTCCCCTCATTCATCCATTTTACACCTACCTTATTCAGCTTTTTGATATTCAGAATACATTCACACATATGCTGTTATGTATTTCTTTGTCACTTCCCAAGGAACATTTATTTCCTTTTCGCTCAACTCCTCATTCTGCACTTCAGCTCCATGTGGTCTCCTAAGCTTGTCATAATCACCAGCCCAATTGTATCTCTACATATATCTTCACAGAAGTCTTCATATGGCTAGCCACAATCCAGGTGATCACTTTGTGATCGCTCTCACCATCTGGAGGGAAGTGTGACACCACCACTCCCAATCACATCTTCTGATAAAATGATCAGATCTAAAACTGTCAATCGTGTTTGCCCTCCTTAACATATTGCCTGAGATAGTTGTCGCTCTAGAACTTGAAAAATTAATTTCCTTATTCCCAAATTATTATTATGCGGCACCTCCAAGGAGTCCAAGGACTCATCATGGGAGGGCACTCTACTCTACTTTGCTAAATACATCTCGCCATCTCCACTATTACTTAATTCTCCTACTATGACACTACTACCATCAACGCTGTCTACCACCCATCACCAACAACAGTATTTTTGGTCTGCAAATTGTGCGTGTTCTGAAGTATGATTTGTCTATACGCAGGATGAAAAACCAGAGTTTCTGGAAGAACCCCTGCTACCTCCATATGAGATCCACTAACTCACCTTCAATTTGAATAAGCCCATGTAAGGATTCCACTTATCATGATGTGAATCAAACCTAGATCTTTTCCAATCGAAGGGTACAGTGTTTCACTGTTCTTCTAACTGCACTACGGAGGCACCACATTCCCAAATGCTGTCTCTTCATTCCAATCTCTACCACCATAATTAAAATAACCCATAGTAATCACCCTTCTCTTGTTCACTAACCCAAGTTGCTTATATATTTCTTCAACACCACACTCCACATTTCCTGGCCTATAGTGACATCCAATCTCTTTTTGTCAACCTCACACAACACTGCCTCAAAACCATTGCCACCATTTCCCTCTTTTGTGTCTACCTTATGTGGACATACTGTAATTTCCATACCATCATCATCATCATCAGCACTCCTCATCCCTTCTTGTCCTGTCTATCCTCATGAAACAAGCTGTACCTTTCCATTTTCATTCCCATTAGGATATCATCTTCATTCAGCCATGTTTCACTTATTCTAATGATTTTGGTGTGAATAAATTTAATCAGTGAAACAATTTCATATCCCTTATTTCTGATACACTTGGCATTTGTAAATAAACACAGCAGTTCGCATTTAGGTCTATAACCAGTCTCACCCAAGCCACTTGTGGTTGTGATTTCCCCACAACACCTGCCTTTGTCCAGTCACCTTTATCACTGCTTACCATCATCTGCTTTATCTCAGCTACCCCCACTCACATTCTGATCTATTCCATTTCTATGCTGATCACCCCATACATACATTCACTAATATTTCCAACATCCAGTCTCTCTGTGCTATGTCTCCCTGTTTGATCTTTTACTTCTGATCTCTTTTTTTGCATCTCACAAACTCCACATCCATCTAGTATAATTCCATTCTTTCCTCAAATACATGCCACACATTCACAAACTGCACTCTCTTCTTCTCATGCAGCTCTGCCAGCATACTATTCATGATTCTGACTCTCCATCTCAACTCATCATTGTCCTACCTTGGCAATATACTCGCAACCTTGCTCACTATACTGTTATCTTTCACTCTCCTCTATAACCTCCTGATATCTGCCCTTACATTTTCCTTATGTCCACTTAAATCATTTGGTATAGTGCGGTACAGGACAACCTTTCGTTAGTCAGATTTATATTTAAAAAATTAATTTAGTATATTTATTTTGCTATCCATTGGCTCAGTATGTCTAATAAATATGTATGGCATATACATGTTCACTACATCTATAAATCTCAAGTCACTTTGTCTGGTTTGGGCAGAAGAAAATTTCCTCATATTGGTCTAAGAGTGGCGAAGTTATTTCTTGATAAAAGGGATCTAATAAATTTGTATACAATTCATTACGGATGGATTTGCCTCAATAATAGATAACCAGGTTTTTGCTCATGTATGTTTTTTTATTTATACTAGGTGTATTTCTTCAACATGTTTCACTGTCTGTATGGCTAACAGCATCTTCAGGAAGTTGCTTACCATAAGTAAAAACTGACGAAAAAATAAACATTTTCCAACAGCCGCTAATATTTATAAAATGAAAAGGCTGAGTCATGAGTACCGTTAGGCATGTTGCGTGCAGTCCCTATATTGTTGCATAAGCTCTGTATGTGATTGCTGGCACAGGACCGATCATCAGTGTTAAACTTAGTAATTAATGACTTCCAAATGTCATGAAGGATCATTCTTTCATTTCTGTTTAGTCTGTCTTTTGAGTTAAAACCTGGTTATCTATTACTGAAGGAGCTTATAAAGTTTCTCCTGTTGTCAGATTTGAAACCTGGATTTTTTTTCCAGGAAGTAGAACCACTCAGTTATATGGTGTCTTCATGTGTATTGAAATTTTAGTAATGACATTGTTACAGTTGAAGTCTTTTCATAGTTATTATTATTATTATTATTATAGAAAGTTATTTTAAATACATTAATGAATACTACCATCATAAATACTTTTTTTCTTTTTTTTTTTGTAATGCAGAAAGCAAAGCTTGCCAAAAAAGGAATGATCCAGAAGGAATGTAGCACTGATTCCTGAGTAGTACCTAATATTTATTTAAAGGCAAAGAGAAGACCGCAAGGACAAGTGCCTGTTGTAAGAATAACCTTCACCTGTGCCAGATCTCACAAAGGAGACTAATTTGTAAACTTTCAACTTTGTACATTAGAAACTAACTTTTGGAACATAAAGAGTCTAGTTACAACCTGTAGTAAACTTTTTTGTGTGATAATAAGAAGACAAAAGATTGTGAAGATTTATGTTTGTATATGAACTATTCTAGTTGGCTTGTGATATATATATATATATATACTTTTCATAAACTTCCAGGCAGTTTTCCCCAACATTTTTTTCAACACTGCTTGGAAAACAAAACAAAGAACCTTTCAGCTCATATTGTATTATTCTCTCAACCATTGAACCTATTTTTAATTTAAACAAAAATAAATAATAGATCACTTTACTGATTTTTGTCTCCTGATTTTTGCACCCTTTGTGTGAGTGTATGCACACATTCTCAGAAAGATATACTTTCATAAAGTGAAATGAATTATGATATGTAACATTCAACAAAAAAAAAAAAAAAAAAAAAAAAATCGGAAATTCTCAAGTGAGAAAAGTGTAAAGCAATTGTAGTATACTGAATATGACAAAAGACAGTTTATTTTCCATTATGAGATGTGCATAAAGAGAACTGAATGGAATAGAAAAACTGAAATGTGTATTCAACGCAGACAAAATACAATTTGTGTGTGAGAGAGAGAGAGAGAGAGAGAGAGAGAGAGAGAGAACAACAAGGACAACTTCTTCTATAGAGAGAAAAAGCCTAAGCTTTATGCATAAAGAGCTGACCCCTTTTATTAGAAAAGAATATTAACTCAAAAAAGTGTACTTAAAAATCATGAATGGAAAGATGAAAGATGATGAAAAGTGCAACAAATGTGTGACCTGCATATTCGTTGCCCTTTTCAAGTTATTATTACTGTATTATTATTATTTCATGACACCTCCAAGGTGTCCAAAGACTCATCGAGGGAGGTCACCTCCTCTACAACTGTCCATCACCACCACTTCCATCCATCACAATCATCTACACCAATGCCATCTACTGCCAACCACAACCACTGGTATTTTTCTGTAAATTGCATGTGTACTGAAGGCTGATTTGTCTGCATGTGGGATGAAAAACTCGAGTTTCTGGGAGAGAAAACACTGCTACCTCTGTATGAAATTGGCTAACTCACCTTCAATTGAAAAAACCCATATTAAGATTCCTCCCATCACGACGAGAATCGAACTTAGGCCTTTTCCAATTCAAATGTGGTGCAACATACTGTTGTTCTTCCAAATGCACTATGGAGGCACTAAATTTAAGTTTACTTAAAAGATTTTTTATTTTAATTTATTTAGTACTAGAACTCAGTAATGAGGCCAAGAGAGTAACAGAGTTGAAAATGAGGAATATATATAATACATTTATATGGAAATACTGAAGAGCTAGAATATAATACAGTAAACGAAAGAGAAAGAACAAAAATTAAAAAAGACAAAGAAACAGAAAATTTATACTACATATGGACAGCTAGGAGTAATTGACAGCATGCTGGCTGTTTTGAATAAACTGTCATCCCAGCACATCATTATTACTGGCTGTCTAAGTATAGTAAAAGTTTTCTGTTTTATTTTTAATTTTCTTTCTTTTTGATTTACTGTATTATATTTTTGCTTTTCCAGATTTCCATCTACATGTACTGGTTTTGCACATATCACATTTTCAAATTTAATACTGGAAAAAAAAAAAAAAAAAAAAAAAATATATATATATATATATATATATATATATATATATATATATATTTCCATTCAACATTTTCAGAATTTTTCAGTCACTATCCTTTTTAATAAATTTTAAATTTTATCATCAAATTCCTGGCATGTACCCTCAAGGGGTTTGCAGGATATTATGATAGTACTACATTAAGAACTTATATTGTTACTAACTTCCTATCAACAATTTTCATCCAAATCAATCTGATATCTGTCAAGACTCCAACATTATCAGATTTTATATTTCTGTCTTCTAAGGCACTTTTTACTGTATCAAACCACCTATATCTTGGTCTTCCTCTGGGTATTTTTCCTGCCAATCTGGCAGAGAACACTTGTTTTGCTAATCTTTCTTCTCCCCTTCTGTTTAAGTGACTATATCACCTGAGATTAGCTCTTCTAATACATTCCTGGATGCTAATGTCAAGTTAATACCCTAATATCCTTGCTTTTAATATGATATTGCCATTGATGCCATCTGTTCATGCCCCTAATCTTTCTCAGGACTCTCATATCTGCAGTCTCTAGTCTTTGGTCAAGTGTTTTATTTCTAACCCATTTCTCAGATCCATAAGTTAAAATTGGCTTGAGCACTGTTTTGTATACAGCTAATTTGGTGTTTTGACTAATTTCTCTCTCTTATTCCATATAAATTTATTTAGTTGACTTCCTACACTATACCAGCTTTGTCGAATCTGTTATCTATAGCCATGTTTAATTCACAATCTTCACCAAAAATTGTGCCTAAGTAGCTGAAATGTTTTACTTGTTCTATGGGTTCTCCATTTATAATGCAGTTGATATTTTCAATGTTTCTGCTTGTTTTCATTGTCTTTGTGTTGTTATTGCTGACATTCATACCAAATCTATTACAATAGTTATTCAATTTAGTCAGGGAATCTTGCAGACTTGTACTGGATTTATTTAAAAGTATAACATCATCTCAGTAAAGTAAAGAATTGAAATCAAGATCTCCAACTTTGATATCAGGTTTAATATCACTTTCCTTCATAATATGATCTGTATAGATGATGAATAACAGAGGAGACAATGCACATCCTTGTCAGACACCAGATTTAATATCAGACCATCTTCCTGTACTTCCTTAATATAATAATAATAATAAAGCATAGGCCTTTTCTCTTACTGCTGATTTTAGGGATACATTGAAATAATTTACAGAAATCCAAAATCAATTGCTCTGTATGCAGAATCACATTATGAACGAGAGTTGCATTAAATCAGAATTGGAGGTATCAAATTTAGCCCTTTTCTTTATGCAGATGATGTTGTACTCCTATACAAATCCAGTGTGAGTCTCCACTCTTTAAAGAAATTAACAGTTTTGGATTAAAAATTACCAATAGAAAATACCAAAATTATGAAAATAAACAGGAATACAGAAAACTTCAACTGTATTTTCAATTGAGAACTATACAACAAGTAAAGTATATCAGCTATTTAGGCACAATTTGCAATAAAGACAGCAAATTAAATATGAAAATAGACAACAGAATAAACAAAGCAGGCATCATGGAGAATCAGTTGAGTAAATTTATAAGACCATAGATAAGAGAGAAATTAAGCAAAACACTAAACACACTAAATCAGCAGTATTCTTCTTCTACTTCTTTCTCATCTGTCAGATCAGTGGCACACCCAGAGGGGGAAGGCTCCCCCCCCCCCCAAAAAAAAAGAAAAAGGAAAAGCACACTAGAAAATTTTCCAAAAATCTTTTCCTAATTAAAATCCTTTTTTTTTTTTTAATTAGTTGTGTCGTGTCTTCTATTTCTATACTATGAATTAGCGATCATTACAGATGCTCAGTCATAGGTCGTATGCAATGCGGTGTGTGTATTCTCAAATAGTCTACTCAACTCCCCCCCCCCAAGATTAAATTCTGAGTACGCTACTGTGTCAGATGATGGGTTTAGTCTTCTATGTACAAATCTCTGCCATCTGGTTCTATCTCTAGCCATTTCTGTTTCTGTCATCTCTCTAAAGAGTTGAATTAGAAATAAAGCAGTTGATCAAAGACGAAAAGCCATAGATATGAAAATTCTGAGAAAAATTAATGGTGTCATGGCTGAATCATGATAAAAATTAAGTTATTTTAAAGTAACTTGACATTGTTATTATTCAGGAATTTTTAAGCAGAGCTCATCTGTGGTAATATAGTCACTTAAACAGAATGGGACAGGAAAGGTTAGCAATACAGGTGTTTGATGGCAGGAAAGACCCAGAAGACCAAGATCTAAGTGGATTGATGCAGTCAGAAATGCCCTGGAGGATAGAAATAAAGATATGACAATATTTTAGTGTGCTGAAGATGAAAAACTGGGTTCAGAGGTTGATAACCAAGATAGTCTGAGGTCTCTGGAATATTCACTATAAAAACAGACGGAGGATTTGTGGGTTATAAAGTTTGATAGATAAGGAGGAAAGAGGAGGAAATAATAGAAATGAATCTTGTAAGTTCTGCAAAAGAACTATTTCAATACACAGCAGAAAGAAACAAAAACAAGGGAGTCATTACTTGAGTAAGAATATAGTTCAATAGTGAGAGGACTGTCATAGCTTATTATTAATCAGAAAATCCATGAGTTCCCAAGATTCATCATGTGAGAGTACCACCATAAGCACTACAAAGTCTATTATACCACTGATTAAATTAATTTAATATCCATATTCTCACCATCCTCTAGGCAATGCATTCCATAGTCATACCACTCTCCATTTGTTAAAATAGTTTTGTTTTAAGGACAATTCATACACAATTCTTGAGGATACCCTAAAATCTTGTTCAAATTATCCTTATGGCAAAACTTATTTCCTGACCTATTTTTTTTTCCTATTTTTATTTACTTCATCTTCTAGATTATATTCACGTTCACCATTATGAGTTATTACAGCAGTTAAAAGAAATATTTACTTATCTTGTGAGGCATTCAGTAAAAAATTGACAGCAAATCACTATAGACCATAGATGACATGAGTAATGGGTCCAAAAATCACTATATACAAGCACATAAAATGTTATTCATACTACCAACAAGTGAATCTTTGGCACCATGGCAACTATTTGTCGATGATCAAGTAAGGTCAATAATTGCATTTTTTACTCTGAAAAAAATCACTGTACAGATAAACGTTACACCATAAAGCAATACACCAATACTTCGGTAACTGTCTTACATTTGATTAAACAATATTCTCATGATTCATCAAACATCATGAGAATATTGTTTTAGCAAAGTGAGTTCTCCCATGTGAGACATCATGGAAATATGATTCTAGGATCATTTATAGTCACACCCTCATCCACATAGTTAGGATGATTCTCAAGAACAAGTTATATTTTAGGTATACACTGTTTGGAAAGAAGTCAACAGACACCATAGTATGATGACCTCATACTATGGTGTCAGTCATGGTGCCGCAGCAATTCTACAGGACAAAGTGTCCATAAGCACACAGTAGTGATCAATGGGAATTTGGGACCATTCTTCCTGTAGCCATGTAATGAGGTTCTGGATTGTTGTGGGGAAGATGATGTCCCTTGGCCTCATCCAATGCTCCAATTCATCTCACAGATGTTCAATAAGGCTGAGTTCAGGGCTCTGTGGAAGCCAGTCAGGTGTGGTAACGTTGATATCCACAAGCCATGCAGTCACAGCAGCAGTCTTATGACATGCTGTATTATCTTGTGAAAGAGACAATGGTCAGTTCCCTAGAAACGCATAAAGCATTACATTGTCCAGAATGTTCAAATACCATACCTCTCGGAGTTCAATGTTTGTGACATCAGAGAGAGAGATCCGAGACTAAACCAGTAAACCAGGACCATAATATCACACTGCCAGCTCCGAATTTCATAGTTGGGGTTATAAACTCTGGTAAGAGAATTAACTGGGCATTTGCCACTCTCGCACCTGTCTATCTGCTCAGCAGAGAATGTAGCATGATTTGTTGTTCAACAACACAGCTTTCCAAGCTTCCATGTCCCATTGTGCACAATCTTTGCACCAATGAAGACAATGCTGTATGACTTCTAATGGGACTATATTGATCAAGTACATATAATAAACAACTATGTTATACAAACTAGTTTCACCAAAAACTAGTTGGTATAACATAGTTGTTTATTATA
Organism: Typopeltis vanoorti; assembly: GCF_054136105.1. Taxonomy (NCBI): domain Eukaryota; kingdom Metazoa; phylum Arthropoda; class Arachnida; order Uropygi; family Thelyphonidae; genus Typopeltis; species Typopeltis vanoorti. The sequence continues at coordinate 62,120,309 of NC_143559.1, forward strand.
TGTACTTGATCAATATAGTCCCATTAGAAGTCATTTCAGAGCTTTTATGGTCAAGCAAATTAAACGTTTTTTAACAACGCTGTATGTTCGTTCGCTTATCTTTGCTGAGGACAGTGCCTCTTGATAGCGTGCTATATGAGAAACCATATATCTTATCTTGTTATGATCACCTTGTGATTCTTGTTATAGAGAGGGGAAAATCATTATATTGCCTTTTTCAACTAAAGGTGATGGATGCTTTCAGGGGTAGCAGGGGTTTTTCATCCTGCATACAGAGAATACACAAAATTAACAGACAATAAAGTACTATTAGTGGCCAGCAGATGCCATATATATATGGATGGTAAATTATATAGTGTGTAGAGGGTAGGTTGTGTAGTGTTATGTGCCTCCCAGAAACAGTTTCACTGACTTGGAAGAATCATATTCCTCCAGTTTATACCGGCTACAAACATGTGACTCACTACATAGCATGATGCACCTTACCATGATACACCACTATGTCTTCTTATCCACCTGGGGGAGTCCAGATGAACAGGAAAATATGGCATAGGGAGTGTGGATGTTGGAAGTAGTAGTGAATGTATGTATAGGAATGATTAGCATAGCAGTGGAATACATCAGGATGTGAGTGGAGTAGTTGACACCAAGTGAGTATAAAGAAAGCAGTGATAAAGGTGATTGGGCAAGTGTTGTGGAGATATCACAACCAAGTGGCTTGGGCGGGATGACTAGTTATAGACCTAAAAGTGAACTGAAGTGTTTATTTACAAATATGACGTGTATCAGAAATAAGGGATGTGAAAGTTATTCACTCATTTATTATCATAAATATCTATTATTGGCCTGGTTGACCAAGTGGTTAGCATATCCGATCTCCAGTCAAAAGGCTGTGGGTTTGAATCCCACCATGGGCATGGATGTTTGTGATTGTCTGTGAAAATACTAGTGGTGGTGGGCAGTAGATGGCGTTGGTGTAGATGATGCAGTTTGCTGTAGTTGGTGGACTGAGTGGTGGAGACAGAGAGTTGTAGAGTAGGTGCCCTCCCTCAATGAGTCCTTGGACTCCTTGGAGGTGTCACGTAATAATAATAATAGTAATAATTTAGTTGGCTGTTGCTATAGGCCAGGGAATGTGGAGGGCAGTGATGAAGAAATGTATAAGGAACTTGGGTTAGTGAACAAGAGAAGAGTTTTTATTATTGTTGATTTTAATTATGATGGTATAGTTGAAATGAAGAGGTAGAATTTTAGAATAAGGAAAACTAACTATTTGAGTTAGGAGGGCACACAAGAATCAAGTTTTAGATCTGATAATTTCATCAGAAGATGTGATGGTGAGTGGTGGTGTTGCACTTCCCTCCAGTTGGTGAGAGTGATCACCTGGATTGTAGATAGCCATGTGAAGACTTCTATGAGGAAAGGATATATATGGAAGTACAAGCTGGTGATTATGATAAACTTAGGAAACCACTTGGAGCTATAGTATAGAATGAGGAGTTGAATGGTAAGGAAAGAAATGCTGCTGAGGAACTGACAAATACATAACAATATCAATGTGTGAATCTATTCTGAAGGTAAAAAAAAAGCTGAATAAGGTAGGTATAAATTAGATGAATGAGGGATTTAAGCATAAAATTTGGAAGAAGCACAAACATTGAATATGATAATGATCAGTTGCATGAAGAGTATAAAGAGCAGACCAAGAGAATCATTCAGTTAGTAAGGACAACCAAATAGCCATACAAACAGAAATTAGAAATTCATAACTTATTTTAGTGGTATTTAGACAAACAACGTTATGAATATCCTTGGACATATAAGCTTGTCTATTAGACAGAAATTAGCAAATCAGGCCAAGAAAAATCCTCATGCATTTTTTAGATATGTTGCCGAAAAAATGCATGAGGAGACTGTTTAAAGCACATTTGGGCTTTGCATGTAACAGTGTTTACCTCTCACAATGAGTCTTTTGAATGCATGAGAACTGGTGTTAATAATAATAATAATAATTAATCCAAAATATGTGTAGTAGCTATTTGTGTATGTATGCATATAGTGAAACATGAGTTTAGTGTACAGTGTTTCCAGTGGTTAAATTCTAAATGAATAATAAGTTTTTTTCTTTTATTTATTTATTTATTCTGGTGGAGTTAAAGTCATCAGGCCTTCTCTTCCACACCACCAGAAACATTAAATACAGATACAAATACAAAATTACAAATTAATATAATACTTCTAATACATTAAAAGATAATTCAATTTTCTTTCTGAGTTGCTTTTGTTGGCATTGTTTAGACCCTTCTCCTTTAATACGTATTAATCCATTTATCCACTCTGATGTGAAGAACTTGCATGGACCTCTGCACATTTTATACACCTAAAACCTCCGTCCTTACAAAAATAACCAACTGTATTTACCTTTGAATGGATCGAGGGTCCAGCAAGTCAGCAAATCTTATCTTTCGTTAAATGTATTAATATTATCGCATTGCAACTGATGGGAATCCTGTGTTTCTGTGGATTTATTACAGACTTCTTTCTCTTCAGAAATTAATACTCGGATGACAGTGATAATACTTTTGTATTATCACTGTCATTCCGAGCTATTTTTTTTTTGTTTAAAGAAGGTACCAATGTACTTATCCATAGTTGAAATAGTAGGCCTACATAAACACAAAAATGTTACATGATTTTCTTTGTGCTTCTCACAATCACGAGCTATGATAAACAACTGCTAATCTGCTGTTCTATTGTTGGTTACTGACTGTTGCTGACAGTGTTGCCAACCAGAAAAGGCAAAATATCGCTACGAGTCTGTCAAAATTCTGCTACACTACACTGCAATAATGTTTGCTTGTTAATTGCTGCAAGATAACGCATTACAGTACGCTTCAAATCTCCCCTTTCATCACACATTTGTAACAGGCAATTGTTGATATTGATTTTATATACACATTCAAAACTGTAAACAATTGTTGAATAATAACACAATAATGTAGGCATAATTACTGTAAAGGGAGAAAAGTCACAAAACAGAAAAATGTTCCGGGTCTGGGCACAGTGTATAAAGAAGTTCCGAGACTGGGCCCCGGGAGAGCCCCAGCTGAATTTAACCACTGAGTGTTTCTGTGTGCTGACCAGTAACATAATCAGCTGGACACACATGAAGCAACAGTAATTTTTCTAGCTGCTGCTTTATTAATTGGGCAGTTCAACAACAACAACAAAAAAAACACCCTTAAAATAGGAATTGCAACAAAGCATTCTAAGGAGGTTTCACCAGGTGTATAAGTTGTAGGAAGTCTAGGCTCGTCTACAGAAGATGATGGGACAGAAGGGTGGTCTCTTTAAAAATGTGTACATTTCACCAAAGTTTGACAGAATATACAAAGTCTGCACATATTTCCTTTTCTTTTCTGCATAAATTGCTTTGTAACAAATAATTGCAGTTTTCTTCATTCTGCTACTTTGTTAAATCTCTTGGTATTGGGATCTATTTCTTCAAACACCTAAACTGCCTTATTAACAGTTTAAAAAAAAAATTAAAAATGACTCTGCTGTTTTTTTTTTTATTGAAAATGTTTTGGGACTCGACTTCCTCTTCTTGTTCTGCTTTTTTCTCTCTTCTGCAATTTTCTGCACTTCTAGCTGTAGCAGGTCTTTGTTTCAGAGCTTGTCTTCCACAGCATTCAACAAATGCTTTAAATCTTTATTGTCAACCTCAAATTCTATAACTAATAGCACAATCTTATCACTAATTTCTTGTAAGGCTTTCTCTTTGTCAAATCCTGTGGATATATGAACATATATTTTTCATTAATCTCTTGTAAAGCTTTGTATTAATCAAATCCTGTAATTGTATGAACATATAAGACATGAAGAATATAAGACACAAGCCAGAAGAGTGACTAGTGTGGTAAGGAAAGCGAAACTGGAATATAAGAGGAGATTGGCCCTAAGATCCAAAGAAAATCCTAGGGAATTTTTTTAGTTATATGGCCAGTAGGAGGAGAAATGACTGTGGAAGATTGATATTGTGGGATAAAAATGAGAATAGAGTGACTGATGCAGAGGACATAATGGAATTGTTCAATGAACACTTTATTGTAGTATTTCATCCTAGAGGAGTCAGTTTTAATGCTAGAGGGATAGGGCTGGTTCGAGGTTTAGAGGTACAGGTGGAGAGTGTGTTTCAGATACTGAATACTCTGGATGTCAGTAAAGCTATGGGACTGGATGGTATTTCACCACGAGTTTTGAGAGAATGTGCTAGGGAACTGACAGTGCCTTTAACCTGGCTTTTCAATGAAAGTCTGGCTTTGGCAAAAGTGCCCAGGGAATGGAAGGAAAGTAAGATAGTGCCATTGCATAAGGGTGGTAACAGACTGGAAGTGTCTATTTATAGGCCAGTCTGTATGTCATCAGTAGTTGTTAAGATCTTGGAGAAAGTAGTGAGGGACCGTATACAGCATTGGGCAGATGAGGGTAATGTTATCTGTGAGAGTCAACATGGATTTGTGAACGAGCGCTCTTGTTTTAGCAATATGCTAGCCTTTTATAATAAAGTTAGAAGAACATTAGATGAGGGAAAGGCATATACTGCAATTTTCTTAGACTTAGCGAAGGCATTTGACAGGGTGCCACATGATAAGCTGATATTTAAGTTGCAGCACATGGGTCTGGATGTCAGATTGGTCAACTGGGTTCAGGATTGGTTGTCTGATAGGTATCAGAGAGTTGTGTATGGTGGAGCAGTTTCAAGGAGGCAGAGGGTTACAAGTGGGGTCCCACAGGACCCAGTACTAGGACCTATATTGTTTAACCTTTATATCAGTGACATTGCCAGTAGATTGCAAGGGGATATTCAGTTGTTTGCGGACGATGTGAAGCTGGGAAGGATTATTAGTAATAGTGCAAATGTGGTAGCCCTGCAAGAGGATTTAAACAAGCTAGATAGATGGGCAAATGAATGGGGGTCAGTTTAATGCAGCAAAATGTAAGGTCTTGAGGTTTGGGAAACATCGATGGGATACTGCATACTCTATGGGGGGAGTTATACTGGAGGAAGTAGGGGAGACGAGAGATCTGGGGTTGATGATTGATAGAAACCTGAAGTTTATGGGACATATTCCAAAGGTGGTGAAGGTAACACAGAGGATTGCTGCAATTATGAGAAGGACACTGACCTGCAGAGATAAGAGGGTTATCATTCCGTTGTATAAGTCTCTGATCAGACCACACTTGGACTATTGTTCTCAGATTTGGTCCCCATGATTTGAAGGGGATAAATTAACTGTGGAAAGGATATAATGACGGATGACAAAGATGATTTCAGGACTGTACAAGCATAGTTATGAGGATCGGCTGAGGGAATGTGGACTGCAGAGTTTGGTGAATAGAAGAAGGAGAGGTGACATGATGGAGATTTTTAAACTGTTGAGAGGTGGGTACAGGGTTGACACTGGGGAGTTCTTTCGCTTGATTGAACAGCGGGAAGGAGTGATGACAAGAGGCCATCCCTGGAAGTTACGAAAGGAAACTGTGAGCAAGAGTGTAAGGAGTGGTTTCTTTGCGTGGAGGGTGGTTGAACCGTGGAATGCATTGCCTGATGGAGTGGTGGGAGCGAGAACGGTCAATGAGTTTAAAGAGTGGTATGATAGACTTTGTGTTTCTTAGGGGGGACCTCCCCCTCGAGTCTTGACAGACTTTATGTTCTTAGGAAGGACCTCCCGCGATGAGTCTTTTGACTCCATGGAGGCCTGAATAATAATAAAATAATAATAATATATGTTCAGTAGCTTTTAAAAACCCCATTCATGCACTCTACTGTCACCTCACTCCATGCTGCATCTGCAAGATATTATATTCCTTCCAAAAGTCTCTGAGGGTTTTTCTTGCCCTTAGTAGCAGCAATAGCCTGAGAAGAAGTATTTTTTAAATAATATGCCTTGAGTATTCAGTTGAACATGTTAATAGAACTGTCACTGTAAGTCTAGGACTGACTGTATACAATAATACTCCTTTCTCCTTATGACAATTTGTTTATATGACTTTTCAATTATGACCATTGCCCATTTATAATGATGCTGCATTCTATCATATGACAGTTTTAGTGACATGATGCTCCTATGAATCAACTCTTGTGCAGTTTTCATGAACTTTTTTAATGTTGTTGCTTGCTACATCTCTCTGTTTTGGTGATTTGTTGTAAATTATAAACTATTTGGCACATAAAGCTATTACATAAATGTAATAACTTTATGTGCCTAAGCAAATACTTCACATGCTAAGATTAAAATTATTAAATTTGGTGATGGTATATGGACGTTGCACTATTGCTGTTACAGTTGTTTAAAACAACTAACAGCAGTTGTTTTTAAAGTTCTTAGTGAAGTGAAAAGTGCTATACCAGTTAATACTACAGTTAACCATAAATGTGACAATCTTATTGCTGAAATGGAAAAAAAAACTTTTAATGGTGTAGACTGATGACCAAACTGGTTGCATGTTCCCATAAGGCCAAGCTATTCAGAATAACTTTTTTGTTTGCATATCTCACATAAATAAACTTTATTTACATCATTTTTGTTGACATATGATAGCTTAAAATGTTATCAAAACAATACATGCAACTACAAGTGGGGGAAAAGAAATAAAATAAAATAATGATTTGCTATATGATTGTGGTCTGAAACCTATGACTGGGATATGCCTGTTATATATATAGAGAGAGAGAGTGAAGAGAGATGGGTGCGGTATGCATACACATATGTAATACTGTCGTTATAAGTAGTTTATGTCGTGTTACAGAAATTGTAAATTGATTCTATTAGCAAAATTAAATACTTTTGAATAAGTCTCTGAATGACACTCACTACTCTTCCCTTGAAGTGATGATGTGTTTGTATTAAGAGGCATCTGGATGGAGTTCGGCGATTAATAGTCTAAGAGTAGGTGATCGACAGTCTGGTGAATGGTTAAATAACCATGCAAGCATTATTTTGCTACTCATAAATTCAAGAAAATATGTAAAGAAAAAAAAAACAAAATAAAATTTTAAAAAAATATATATATACAGGGTGTTCGGGATAAATTTGACAGTTTCGTAAGGAAAAAGAAAATCTTCTTTGTATCTATTAAATTTAATGAATTGACAAAAAAACATTACAGGCAGAGTTAATTACAATACTATCAACAAGATTTACTCAAAATAACCACCATTAGCATCGATCACAGCTTCAATTCTGCTTTGGAACCTCGAACAAGCTGATGCTACAGTCTCCCTGGGAAGGGCCGCAAAAACTGTTTTAATTTTATCCATTAACTGGACTTTTGTATTACTGGAAGTGCGATTGGTGTCTTTTTCAACTGCGCCCCATACAAAATAATCCATGGGGTTAAGGTCTGGGGAGTTTGGAGGCCAAACATTTGGACTGGTGAAGTCGTAGAAATTTTCAGACAACCATTTTTGACTTTTCCCAGAGGTGTGGCAAGGGCCCGAATCCTGCTGCCATACATACGGAATACCATTGGCTACCCTTGTTATCCAGGGCTTGACTACAGTTAGCAACTCCACGAACAAAGCCCGAATTCCAATGCCAGGGTTCTTCAACACCTGTTCCTGCAGATTTGCGAAGAATTCTGCTGTACGAACGCAATCAGATCGTCTGCTAGGGATCTTTCTTCTTGCTACATCCTCGTAGTCACCATTGCAAGTCTCTAGTTCATGCCTGATTGTTTTTACTGTATTCAGGGAGCATTGGGCAGCAGTCGTAATATCCTTATTTTGATGGCGGGCACGAATCATCATGATACAAGTTATTCTCTTCCATGATTCAGGTGGGTTCCAGCTATCCATCCTTTCTGACATCTTGTATATGAATGAAGAAGGGTCCAAACTTTTAAATGAAGAGAAGTGTGTGTTAATACATGTAACTTACGGAAAAATATAATTAATTATAAATATGTCAAATTTATCCCGAACACCCTGCATATATCTAAAAACTGCATTTTTAAGGTTGAGATTTTTGCTGGTTTTAGTTACCCTCCAAACTTACTGCTCTTAGGCATTTCCTTAGTTGCTTAATGGGTTACAATGGCCTTGTGGACAACACATGCAGCAGTGATCCCATAATGTAAAAACTATAAATAGTGTCTTAATTTTCCATGCTGTGGTGTTCAATCTTTGGTCTAGTGCTTTATTTCTAACCCAACTCTAAGATCCATAACTTTATTATTACTATTATTATTATTACTACGGGTGACTCCAAGGAGTCCTTAGACTCATCGAGGGAGACCCTAAACATCATGTCCACACAACTATTCGAGATTCTCACAGTATCTATCATACCTTGCTTTGAACTCATTCACTGTCATAGCACCCACAACAAACTCTGGCAGCTTATTCCACTCATTTACCACTCTAAAAGTAAAGAACCCAGCTCTAACACCATTACTAACCACACTCTTGCCCAGCTTCCATAGATGTCCCCTAGTCCTCCCACCACCAGTCCTGATTTCAAACATATCCTCTGAATTAATCCTATAGAAACCCTTCAGCAATTTGAATGTCTTAATCATATCTCCTCTTTTCCACCTCTTCAACCTGTTCTCATAAAGTTCATTCCATAGACCTGCTATCATCTTAGTCACTCACCTCTGGATCCTCTCAACTTCCTCCCCATCAAGAAGAAACCTAGGTGACCAAATCTGGGCACAGTAGTCGAGATGAGGTCTTATCAAGGCTCGGTACAGAGGAACAATAACTTGCTTATCTCTGTTTGTCAAACTGGTTTGAACACTTCTTCAATGCTAAATTAGCGTTTTGATTAATTTTTCTCTTATTCTATATAAATTTATTCAAGTGGCCTCCATACCAGCGTTGTTTATTCTGTAGTCTATTTCCAAATTTAATTTGTGATCTTCACTAAATCGCTGAAATATTTTACTGGTTCTATACATTCTCCATTGAGAGTGAAGCTGAAGTTTTCTCTGATCCTGTCTGTTTTTGGTATTTTTATTGCTGATTTTCATGCTCAATTTGTTACATCTGTTATTCAATTTAGAGAATCCAGAAGACTTGCAATGGATGTGTTTATGAGCACATCATCATCTGCAGAAAGCAAAGAGCTAAGTTTGATATCTCTGATTAAACATCAGGTTTAATGCCACTTTCTTTCATAATGAAATACATTCCATATAGATGATGAATAAGAGTGGAGATAATTTGCATCCTTGGCTTACACCTGATTTTATATCAAACCATCTTTCTGTATTTCCTTCAAGTCTAACTTACAACTTAAATATAGACTATGTATTGCTCTGTATAATGTTCCATTTACCTCATACAAATGTAATTTTTTTCAAAAGCTTTTCTCTAGGCACCTTGTCAGATGCTTTTTCCAGATCTGCAAAACTTAGGTACACATCCTTGTTTATATTCCCATAATTTCTGAACTTCTTTAGCAACAACTGCTCCAACAGAAAATGTCAGATCAAGTCTCTCCATGTCTTTCTACTCTCCCAAATTCTTCCTTCATGAACACTGTATCAGTTCAAGTTTCTCTTTTCTGATTGCTTCACCTTTTCTGTGAACTACCTCTTGGTCTCTCCAACTCAAATTTCATTTCATTCATTCTTCTTGGTATTCTTTCCAAAATCATTCTCCTTAGATGCCAAACCACTTCAAGAGAGTTCATAAGCATTTCGTCAACACTGTTTTTAGAAATTCTCAACTATCTGTTGTAAAGTGAGAATCTGATCTTGATGACCTTTGTTTGGCTTGAACTCAGCTTGTTCTTCTCCATGTTTCTCTTCCACAGTTTTTCTTAGCCTCTTTTCAAGTATGCTTGCATAAATCTTACCAGGAACACTTAGCAGAGAAATTCCTCTGTAATTCTCATTCAGCTTTATTCCCTTTTTTTACAGATGGAAACTATGAGAGCTGTGCTCTCGACTCTCTCTCACCAGTCCCTCTGAATTATGCAGTTAGTCACTGCAAAACTTTTATACCTCCATATTCTTCTGGTCACATATTATCGATTTCAGCTGCCTTTTCACATTTCAAGTTTTTACAGCTTTTTCTACCTCAAGTCTCAAGTATTGCTATGTACTCCTGTCTGCATTCCTCTTGAAAATTTTCTACTACTGTTTTGTCACTGCTTGTTTTATTTAAGTCTGTCAAAGTAATTAATCCAGACATCAGATATTCTTATCTTCATTTTTCATGTCAGCTTTATCATTGCTTCGTTTAACAAACCATCTTTCCTCCATTTCTAAGCTTTTTCAATAGCCTCCAGAACATTTTGTCACTGTCTTCATATTTATCTTCTATATTCTTACCAGTCTTCCCATGACTTGTTTAGCTACTTTTACACACAGCTTGGCTCTTACATTTTTTTTGTATTCTTTTAGCACATCTGCCAACTTATTTGCTAGCAGCTTTCAGTATGCTTTCTTCTTGTCCAGGACTGCTTCTTTAACTTTTTGTGTTTCCCATGGTGTACTTATTTTTCTATCTCTTCAGACAACTCTACCATATACCTCCCTAGCTGAATCAATCAATGTCTTCTTCCAGTGGTGCACTCAGGATTTAATCTTGGGGGGGGGGGGGGAGTTGAACACACTACGCATTGCATACGACTTATGACTGAGTATTTGCAGTGATTGTCAATACATGATACCAGTGATCTCAGACAAACAAAATAGCACTCGGGTCCACCCGAACACTGCTTCGTTCATCTTGCATTTACGGCGGCAGTGATTCCCGAGAGTTATAGGGTAATCCCACCGTATGTGACAGCTAATTCATAAGTAGAAATAGAAGACACGACACAACATAAATAAAAAAATGAATTGTAGTTAGGAAAAGACAGTGGTGCACCCCCTCCCTGGGTGCACCACTGTCTTCTTCAGAGTTTGCCACCAAGACTGCAAGGTTTGGTTCTGGTTTTCAAACTGTTTCATTTTTGTCTTTAATAAGATTTGTATAGTTGAGTATATCGTTTACCTTGAAAAGTTAACTCAACTGTAATTCTTTGTAAAACTTTCATACATAATTTTCTTTTCAATATGATATTCATTTTTATCCTAAGTAGGATGAAACTTAAAATTAAGTATTGATCTCTTCCAATTTCAAATCCTCTGTTACCCTCTTGTACCAGCATGAAGATACTGCTATCAACAATGACATAATCAATGACGCTTTTCTTATATCTTGTCTCTTCCCTCCAAGTTGAGTTATGCACATATTTATGTTGGAACATAGTGTTAATAATAACTATCCCATATCCCGAGCAGAAATCCATAGCAGATACTTACCATTATTATTAACCTTGTCCTTTTTCTCCAAATTTTCCCAAAATGTTTTTATATGCCTGATGGTATTCATTGCTTTCTCTGCTGTTTAGATCTCCAACAAGGACCACTTTTTTCCCATTTTCTTTATGTCAGCCAACTGCTCTAATGACTTGAAAAATTCTTTGACTGCTTCCTTAGGAGAATTGCTGTTGGACCATAGGCAAAAATAAGTTTCTTCCATTTCCACATTTTGAAGTTTGCCCACATAACTCTACTTGAAATTGCCTTCCAATCAGGAAGTTGATTTTCATGGTGCTGAATGCTATTGCTACTTCTTCTTTTCCTTGATTGTTATTGTCCAAATATAACATCCTATACTTATTAGAATAAAAGCCAAAAGGCTATTTTTCTGGCAACCTTAATAATAATGAAGGGGATACAAATTCTTTGATGTTTATCTGCCAGTAAGCAAAACTCTAAGAACTAGGACTAAGATCTATGAGTTTCATACCGAAAAACTATCGGCAAATTCAAGTGTAAGTAACCACTTGGTAGTACAACACCAAGGCAACTCGTATCAAAGGTGGTGCAAGCTTACTGGCAGATAAACATCAAAGGATTTGTATCCCCCCCCCCCTTCATTATCCTATACTTATTATTTAGTAAGATCTTGCCTTATTTTGTCTTCTTTGTCTCATTGATGCCAATTATGTCCATGTGCTACTACTTTTCTAGCTCTTCTGCAAGTTCAACTTTCTTTCCATTAATACTCCTTATATTGATGGTTCCTGTCTTCAATTCTTCTGCTGTTGGGTTTGTTGTTGTTGTTGTTCTTCAAGATGTCGAGTGTGAATTTGTCCCAGTAGCTGACTTTTAACTGTTCACCCTGGTTCCTTGATGGAAACAGCAGGGGTTGTGTTTAACCATATGATGCTTTAGCTGGCATGAAACCTCATCATGTTGTACAAATATACAAATATATGTATGTCTGGTTTAAGCCAATAGAGAGCACACTAGAGTATATTAGCGAGTCTTTATTTGGCTAAATCCCAAATTGCTAACTCATCCTCCTTCATTCAGTAACCAGTGGATACCTAATAATGGGATGCACCATATGAAAGTGAGAGGCTCATTGCTAGTCCTTCCTTCCTTCTATTAAAAAAATTCTTGGAATTTAAAGATGTTGATACAGTACTTACAGAACTCCAATTTATCCAATGGAAATAGATCTTGCAGTAAATGTATAGTTTCTACTCTAGGCATCTAGACTTGTGAGTAGGTCAGGTGATTCTATTATCTCTACCTTAACTAGTAATTAACTTATGGAATTAACAATGCATATAAAGGATATTAATTAAAGGCAACCTTAATGAATAACTTCAATATTTTGACGTCACATTGCCATCTTCAGGAACATAAAAATATGGTATATGCACGCAGGCACTAACAAAAGCAAATGAGGAAGAAGGCAAGAAACTAATATTGTTCATAAAGTCCTAATGGTGCCCTCTGGCGGGCTAATTGGGTTGTCTTGGCCGTTGGGCTGAAGTTCTCATAATGTAAGTCTCCCAAATTTGGGGTAGTTTCATGCACCCAAATTTGTTGAGGTTTGGAACGTTTTTTAGAGCTGCTGATGATTCCTTGAATAATCTTTCGTACTTAAACTTGCTGCGGTGTATTATTTTAGTTTTCTTCCAACGAATTCTATTGTGGGTATCTAAGGCATGGTCTGCCAGCCCAGAGTGGCTGTACTGGTGAAACCGGATGTAGTCTTTGTGTTCTGAAATCCTGATATTTGCTGTCCTGCCTGTTTGGCCAAAGTAGGACAATTTGCAGCTGCAAGGGACCTGGTATACACCCGGTAGGTCTAGGGGAAGTGGTTGGTCTTTGGTAGTGCGGAATAAGGGATGCCAACGTTTTATATGTTCTATAACAAGAAATCAGGTCATATTTTTTGAGGATATTGGTTATTTTCTCAGAGCCTGGATGTAGGGGATAGTGATAGATTTGGTGTAATCTTTATTGTGGAGGGGGGGGATTTACTGGTTTTAGAATTTTTTGGATTTTTGGGGGGATTATAGTCATTGGCTAAGAAAGTGTTGAGGATGTGGTTTAGTTCATTGGTTAGGGCATTGTCATCTGAGCAGATTAATTTTGCCCTATTATATAGTGTTTTTATAACCCTGTATTGTTGTGAGGGGGGGGGGGGATTGCTGGTGAATGTATCTGCCTGGGTAGGTTTTCTGTAAACAGAGAAAACCAAAGATCCATCAAGCTGGCAAGTGATTAAAATGTCTAGGAAGGGGAGGGTGTTGTTTTCCTCTTTTTCTAAGGTGAACTGGACTCTGGAGTGTTAGTTGTTTAAGTGTGTTAGGAAGGAGTGGAGTGTATCTGAGCCATGTGGCCAAATAGCGAATACATCATCCACGTATCGAAGCCAAATAGTGGGTTTTTGTTGGGCGGAGTTTAAGGCTTTCTCTTCAAAGGTCTCCATAAAGAAATTGGCCAAGGGTGGGAAAAGTGGTGAACCCATGGATGTCACTTCTATCTGTTTGTAGAATTTTCCTTGCCAAACGAAATAGCTTGAGTTTATTGTGAACTGAAATAGGGCTGAGATATTGGGAGAAAACTTGGCTTGGATTAGCTCTAGGGTTTCTTTGAGTGGGACATTAGTGAATAAGAAGGAGACGTCAAAACTGACCATTATGTCAGTGTGTTGGAGTGATAGGTTTCTATACTGGCTTTAAAGTGGGCTGAGTTTTTTATGTGTGATGGTGTGTTGCCAGTATAGTGTGTGATCGTTTTGGCTAATTTATATGTGGGGGAATCAATGCCATCCACTATGGGACATAATGGCACATTTTGTTTATGTATTTTTGGGAGTCCATATAATCGGGGGGAGGGGGGGGGTCTAGAGTTATAAGGTTTTAGTTTGTTAGTGACTTCCACAGGCCAAGAAGTGGCTTTCTTAAGGAGTCTGTGGAGAGTTCTAATCTGAGAGCTGGTATGATTATATTCAATAGGGAGGTAGGTAGTACGGTCTGGTACTAAAGCATTAAGCTTACCTTTGTAATCCTTTTGATTGAGCTCCACAGTGGCATTTCCCTTATCCATTTGGTGATTACTATTTTTTTGTTTTTCTTCATTTCTAGTAGAGCTGCATATTCGTCTTTGGATAAGTTGGTTTTGGAGGTTTTGCTTTGGTGAGAACACTGACTAAATCCAGTCTGACGTTGTTGGCGATATGGTTAGGAAGGTTGCGAATCCCACGTTCTATTTGGATCATGATTTCCTCGGCAGGTATTCTTTTAGGAGCTAGGATGAAATTGTGGCCACGTGAAAGTGTGGTGAGTGCTTCAGGCTTTAAAACTATGCACGAGAGGTTGACTACAGTGTTGAGTGGTGGCTGTGATAAGGAAGTAGAATTCTTTATCAGGTTTTCGTATTTTTTCAAGTGCCGACTATGTATTTTTTCGAGTTTCTCCTACAAGTTTTTCCTATTTTCGAATTGTCCTACTTTGGCCAAACAGGCAGGACAGCAAATATCAGGATTTCAGAACACAAAGACTACATCCGGTTACACCAGTACAGTGCCACTCTGGGCTGGCAGACCATGCCTTAGATACCAACCATAGAATTCGTTGGAAGAAAACTAAAATAATACACCGCAGCGCAGCAAGTTTAAGTGTGAAAGATTATTCAAGGAATCAGCAGCAGCTCTAAAAAACGTTCCAAACCTCAACAAATTTGGGTGCATGAAACTACCCCAAATTTGGGAGACTTACATTATGAGAACTTCAGCCCAACGGCCAAGACAACCCAATTAGCCTGCCAGAGGGCACCATTAGGACTTTATGAACAATATTAGTTTCTTGCCTTCTTCCTCATTTGCTTTTGTTAGTGCCTGCGTGCACATACCATATTTTTATGTTCCTGAAGATGGCAATGTGACGTCGAATTATTGAAGTTATTCATTAAAGTTGCCTTTAATTAATATCCTTTATATGCGTTGTTAATTCCGTAAGCTAATTACCAGCTATGTATGACCAACGTATAAGCCTTGCTACTAGAATTACAATCATCCACGGAGATTCCAACGCACGAAAGGCCTGTCAATACGGCAAAATGAGGTTGAAGATTCCGAGACAACTAAATTATCTGACCTTCCTAAAACACTTCCTAAAACATTTATAATCGCACTAGCTTCGCCCTATTAAGAGAACAAATTACCATGACGCATGTTCTCCTTGCCAACGAAAACAAAACCTTACGGGCTGTAGAGGAAGAGCTTTCAGATATGCTCGCCCATGATCTTTGGACGATTCTTTATGATGTCTCATGCGCTTTGGCAAGAAAAGAATTCGAAGAAATTTGTAAGAGAATGAAAAGAAATTGTATATTTCGTGAATAATTGCAAAGAAACTAATTGTATCTACATTCACTTTGGCTGCATCGTCAATGATTAAATTTAGAGTATAAGCAGCACATGGCACGTAAAAAGCTTGAGGATTTTTGTTTAAAAGCAAATTTTAGAGCCCATATATTTTCCCTTTCATATTTTCCCCATTGTCATACCCTTGACCTCACATGTCTTCAGTGAGAATGTTCCATTTTTCCAGTTGTTCCATTATTGTTGCACATAAACCACGTCCTGTGGAATATGATATATCTGCAAAACCTAAAATGTTTTCCCTGATCTTGACAATTCCATTTTCACAAGAAACAAAGCGAATAATAATGGTCATTTGTTCTGTTTTACTTGCATCAGGTGTGCAGTCTAAAATTATGGAATAATATTTAGATTTTTGAATTGATAGTAAAATTGTATCCTTGCTTGCGTTACTTAAAGTTTCCAATATTTCATTTTGACTATCTTTACTGAAATAGTGTACTAACGGGATCAAACTTCGCAAACAGTTCAACTAATTTTAAAAAATTGCCATTATTCCTTTCATATAATTTATCAGATGATCAGCGAAAGCTAAATTTTGGCTACCAAGGAATTTTATAATTTCAATCAAACGTTCCACTAAAACACTCGTCCAATGTTTCCTTTCCATTTCATACATGCTTTGAATCTGGCAATCAATAGTAGTTTTGTTTTTTAAATTTTTATCAAGTTCCTTCCATTTTAAGAAATTTTTCATGTGAGTTAAACTAGTCTCATGTTTATGCAAAGTTGTACATACATTTCTCCAGTCATTATAACCTTCTACAAGACTACTTGATTCAGTAGGTGTAAAAGTTTGCAACAAAAGCAAAAAACAGAATTTAAAGTTTCGGAATAAATGAGCCATATTCTTGGGACAAGCTCACCGTTTTCCATTTTTCTATTATAATACCTGTCACCAAATTTATGACCATATGTATCTCTGGGATATATTATATTTTTCTTTTGAACAGGCCCCATTTCAATTAAAACAACTCATAATTTTTCATCAATATTTCCCCATTCACCTTGATCTTCTAAATTTACAGAGACTAACAATGTGTTAGTTTCGTGGTCAACTATAACTAAATCTTCTAACTGTTTTTCCCTTAAATCATGCGTCTTGTTATCTTGTTCAATAGTTGCAATAGTACTTTCATGCTAACTGGATGATGTGCACGGTTCTTCAACTCTGATTTCTGAAGTATCGAGTTGGTTACAATCTGCATCAGAATATTTTAATATTTTAACAAATTTATCAAGAGCCTGAGTTTGTTTCTTAATATCTGCTTCTTTCGCAGCATGACGCTTACGATTTTGTGCACCAGATAACTTTTTAAAAATTTTTGATTCCATTTCTATTTTATACCCACAAGAAATTATTACACAACATGACACAGAGACGAAATAAGTCCACACTGCGCTGCTGGCAGTAGCCTACTGAGATGCGTACCATATGACTGGCTAATTAGCAACAAATGTTTTGTACAAAAATTCGTTTCTGCGCATAAAACCATTCACCGTTTCACTTTAGATAGACTGCAGTAGACACAACAATCTGCAGGCAAGCATTTAGCCTGCTCTCGCTGCAAAATTGTAAACAGTCGGCTGATCAAAGAGGTGGCAATATACAATTTTTTTTAATTTTTATTCAGTGTATCCGGCCTTATTTTAATATTGATCATTCTAAGAATTTTTTGTTTTTATGATAAAAATTTTGTTTCTTAAAAATGAACTTATGAACCGTGCCCTGGAGCCCCCTTCGTAGCGGTGCCTGCATGCCGCTTCCGCTTGCCCAGCTCCTAACACTCTTGCTAATTACTCTTACAGAATTTCCAGGGGATAATCCCTTGTTTTTCTCTCTCTCTCTGCTACGTACTGAAAGGTCGTCAATGTCAAGACATGATGGAATATGCTTCCATCATGTTTTCTCTTTTTCACCTATCAGCTAGTTTTTGAAGCTCACAGACCTTCAGCTATTCTCATAGGGACATTCCATAGACATGACACAATCTTTTTGTCACTTGCCACTAGATTCTTTTCACCACTTCTTCATCTTCATTGAATCCAGGTGACCAGATTAGTCCAGATTAAACCTTGTGACTAGTGGTGTGCCACAAGGATCTGTTCTTGGACCACTGCTGTTTAATTTGTTCATAAATGATATAGGAAAGGATCTGAGAGGAACAGTTCATTTGTTTGCGGATGATGCGAAGTTGGGTAGGGCAATAGCGAATGCAGATGATGTCAAAATTTTGCAGGATGATTTGGATAGATTGGAGGTCTGGGCTAAGGAGAATGGATGTCAATTTAATGTGACAAAATGTAAGGTTATGCATTTTGGGGTGAAAAGATTGGCGGCAGTTTACTGCATTGATGGAACCGTGCTCCAGGAAATTGATGAGGCACGAGATTTAGGAGTGTTGGTGGATAAGGAATTGAAATTTAGGGGACACATTGCAAAAGTGGCCAAATCAGCTCATCAAATCACTTGGTTGCTGAAGAATACGTTGACAAGCAGAGATAAGCAGGTTATTGTTCCTCTGTATCGAGCCTTGATAAGACCTCATCTCGACTACTGTGCTCAGATTTGGTCACCTAGGTTTCTTCTTGATGGGGAGGAGGTGGAGAGGATCCAGAGGCGAGTGACCAAGATGATAGCAGGTCTGTGGAATGAACCGTATGAGAACAGGTTGAGGATTTGTGGGTTGCAAAAATTGGTTGATAGGCGGAGGAGGGGAGATATGATTGAGACATTCAAATTACTGAAGGGTTTCTATAAAATTAATTCAGAAGATATTTTTGAGAACAGGGCTGGTTGTGGGAGGACTAGGGGACATCCATGGAAACTGGGCAAAAGTGTGGTTAGTAAAGGTGTTAGAGCTGGGTTCTTTACTTTTAGAGCAGTGAATGAGTGGAATGCGCTCCCTGAGTCTGTGGTGGATGCTGTGACAGTGAATGAGTTTAAGGCGAGGTATGATAGATACTGTATGAATGTCGAATAGTTGTGATGAATATGATTTGGGGCCTCCCTCGATGAGTCTATTGACTCCCTGGAGTTGCCCGTAATAATAGTAATAGTAATAATAAGTCTTATAAAGGGGAACAACAACCTCCTTATTCCTGCTTGTCAGTTTGTTCAACAACCACATAATATGATGTTTTGGCCACCTTTGCAATATATCCTCTAAACTTCAACTCCTTGTCCACAATCACCCCCGAGATCCTATTCTCATTATTTTCCTGCAATTCATTTCCATCAATATAGTACATATTGATGGAATTGATATGTAGTACTAAGGTAGGTGATGTGAAGTCATTAGCCTCTATATACAAGTAACCTAGGGATACATACTCCATGCACAAACTCTGTTTGCTTGCACTTGCATAAAGGATTAAATGAGAATATTATTTCTTGGCAAGTATGATTTATTATCATTATTATTACCACCAGACCTCCATGGAGTCAAAAAATCTCATCACAGAAAGTACACAATATCACACACAAAGCCCATCGAAGTGTGCTTTAATTCAGTGTGTCCATCCACATTCACCATCTCACACTCTTGTTAACCACACTTTTGCTTAATTTCCAGGGATGACTCTTGTTCTTTCATCACTATCACACAGCGGAAATATTTCCCCTGTATCAATCTTATAAAAACCTTTTAGTCATTTAAATGTTTCTATCATATCACCCTCTTCTCTGTCTATCAACCAACCTCTGCAATCCAAAAGCTTTCAATCTATCAATGTAGGTAGCATTCTTTACATCATTCACCAACTTAGTCACTCTCCTCTGAACCCTTCCACAACCTCCTCATCTCCAAGGAATCCAGGTGACCAGACTTGAGCACAGTAATCCAAATGTGGAAGCATCAAAACCTTATAAAGGGGAATAATAACCTCTTTATCTGTGGATATTAGTGTGTTCTTCAATAACCAAGTAATCCTATGTGCAATCGTGGACACCTTAGCAATGTGTCCCTGAACTTCATCTCCCTATCCACCAACACTCTCAAGTCCCTAGCCTCATCAATCTCTTGGAGTACTGTTCCATCAATGTAGTATGCCGCTGGTAATCTTTTACTCCCAAAATGCATAACTTTACACTTTTCCACATTGAACTGACATCCATTACCTTTTGCCCATTTTGCCAGCTTGTTTAAATCATCCTGCAAACTCTCAATATCGGCTTGAATTTTTATTGCACTACCCAACTTTGCATCATCAGCAAACAACTGAATATCTCCCTTCAAGCCATTTCCTACTTCATTTATGTACAAATTAAACAATAACGGCCCAAGCACAGAGCCCTGATGCTCACCACTGGTCACATGCCTCATCCTGCACTCTGCTCCTCCGTACACCACTTTCTGGTATCTCTCCCTGAGCCATTCTCTTATCCATATCACCAGTTTAGTATCCATCCCCATCTGCTCCAATTTGTGCAACTATTCCATGGGATATCCTGTCTAAAGCTTTTGCAAAATCCAGAAGTACCACTGTGTAGCCATTTCCTTTGTCCCAACTCAGATGTCATTCTATTATAAAAAGTTAATAAATTGCTAAGGCAGGATTGACCTTTAACAAAACCATGTTGGCCCCTACAGAGTATCATATTCTGATCCACCCATTCTTGAATTCTATCTTTAACCAACTTTTCCAATACTTTTACTCCTGAGATGGTGATTGGTCTGTAATTAACTACCTCTTTTGGAGGATGGATGACAGATAGAGATGGATACAGTTTAGTATCCATTCCCATCTGCTCCAATTTGTGCAACAGTATTCCATGGGATATCCTGTCAAAAGCTTTTGCAAAATCCAGAAGTACCGCTGTGTAGCCATATCCTTTGTCCCAACTCAGATGTCATTCTATTATAAAAAGTTAATAAATTGCTAAGGCAGGATCGACCTTTAACAAAACCATGTTGGCCCCTACAGAGTATCATATTCTGATCCATCCATTCTTGAATTCTGTCTTTAACCAACTTTTCCAATACTTTTACCACCACTCCTGAGATGGTGATTGGTCTGTAATTAATTACTGCAGTCTTAGAGCCATCTTTATGCAAAGGAACTGCTTTGCCTTCCTTCCACTCCCTACGATCCATACCAGAGTTCAAACTTAAGTTAAATAACCAAGTTAGAGGCGTTGACAATTCCTTTGCACATTCACGCAACACCTGAGCTGATATTCCATCTAAACCTATAGCAGTGTTTGCATTTAAATTCTGCAATATACTAAGTTCCTATGATTTATTAACTTCAGTTCTCACATTAGTTATTGCTACAGGTACAGAGATATCCTCACTTAGGTGATAGACTTTTGAAAAGTGATCACTCAGTAACTCTACTATTACATCTGAATTGGTCACCTCAATGCCACAGCACCCACTAACGTTATCCTTCCAAAGTCATTCTTCCTTTTACTTGCTACAAGCGGAAGAACTCTTTGGGATTACCCTTGATCTCCTTGGCTAAGGTCTTCTCATAATCTGATTTAGCTTTTCTTACTATGCTGGTAACCTTCCTAGCTTGAGCCTTGTACTGCTCATGGGTATAATGATTGCCTTTCTCCTTGTAAATTCTCCATAACATTTTCTTTTTTTGCAGATCAAGCCTGATACTAACTATTCATCCATCTAATGCCTACCTTGTTTGTCTTCCTGACCATGGGAAGACATTCTGCTGATTTTATCCCATGCACTGCTAACATCTTTCCCCTGCAATATGTTCTGCCATGGGATGGCTGTAAGCTCACTCTGAAGCTTGTTATAATTACCTAACCTGTAGTTCCATATATACCCTTTCTTAAGAAAGAAATCCACAAATTTTGCAACCTCCCAAGTTAATACCACATGATTGCTCTCACCAATTGGAGGTAACGAAATACACTCAACCTTTTCAATTTTAGTTTTCCTGCCCAATTACTTCAACTTGTTCAGAAAACAGTAACTTCTTCAATCGCTTATGACTTTCCACATTCAGATATAACCCATCTCTTGCATACAGCCGTCTTTTGCCTTCAAACACACTCCAGACATCAACAAATTCCATACCTCTTTTTTTTCACATTCTTGCAATCGTATCATTCATTATCATCGCTCGTCTACTTAACTCATAATTGTCAAAACGAGGCAGCACACACACACACACTATCCTCCCTTTGACACTTTTCTTCTTCACGATATCTAACAATGTTCTTAAATATTTTGCTACCCGATTAATACTACCACTGAGGTAATTTGTACCCCTCATAACTATCATCTTTTCTGCATCATGCCCTCTCTTGATTGTTCCACCAGCCAAGCACTCCTCAGGCATATCACTCTCCACACTCTTAATCATAGAATCACCATATATTGTACCACTCATAACTTCATTCAAATCAAAACAACTATCACTCACAGCCTCATTTTCTATGCTATTCAGCATGACTCTCCCAGTTTCATTACTTTCCCTCAATGCTCTTTTACAAACTCCCTCACTTTCACGACATCTCATTTCTTCTAGCCCTCTTGTGCTTTCATTCTGTTGACTCCCCATCACTCCCAAACTATTTATTACTTCATCATTCACCAAAGACTCTCTCTTACTTAATTCTGTTCTAGTTACTTCAGCTAAAGTAATCTCCTTAGTCCTAATATCTCTATTCAACATTTAACTCAGTTTTAATTTCCATAACTTCTTTACTGAGCACTTTTCATTTTCAAGAAACTCCTGCCGAAGCTTTTCAGCTACGGTCTCAACATCTGCTTCCATTCCTAATCGCTCCAGTCTATCCCGACACTTCTCACATACGTTGACGTTTTCATTCTTCTCATTTAGCCAAACAGTCCACAGATCCTTCACATCCTTTGCTGCATACATATAGCAGTTTCCGCAATGCATCCACTGCGAAAAATCCAAGGCAGAACTAGATTTTCATGTAGAAGTTCTCCGAGTCGGTGACGTACGTCTCTTGATGGATGCCATCTTTAGACGCTTTAGTAGTGCAACAAACAGCAACGAAAACACAATATATACAACAAATTTTCAACAATTTGTTGTATATAACATCACTGAAGGACACTTGTTCCAACCGAAGCACAACTGCAACACAATTTGAGACAAAAAGCCTCACTATACTTTAATTTAAAAACACTTTTTCTAGCATAGCTCAAAACGACCACCACGTTCACTTGCGACACTCAATGTTTAATATCTCCTCAACATCCACTTCATTTATCCACAGTCTATAGTATCTTCATTTAACATCAAGACAGTCCCACACTCCCAAGAAACCTACAAAAAAAAAAGAGAGAACTATTTCATTTTACCAACTCCACTATCACTTCTCAGTCATTCTGCCATTCGACTTTCTTTCTCTTCTGTCTTTGCTAACTTCTAACTCTTCCATATCATTCACCATCACATCGCTTTCTTTATATCTTACTTTCACTCCACTTGTTCAACCATGACAGTATTTGGATGTTTTGTCTGAGATTTTGAGATAAACATTAGTTTGTCTGAAAATGTTCCCATTTACCACAGTGGTACAAACACTTTCATCAACATTCAGTCACCAACAGCTCACCTCCCATTAATTCCACATTAAAATTATGTTTCATACATACGTTCTTCCAACCAATTTAAACACTCCACAATTTATCTATAGAATCCATAGAGTAAATATTGCCATTGAAATAAAGAAAAAAAAGTGAAACTTGTATTTTGTACTCCATTAATTTCTTCATAATCTTGCTACCCAACCTGAAATTCAGGCCAATGTAGTTAGCAAGAACAATGTGAGCTACAATATTTTTATATTTCCTTAGCACCTAGTGTGATATTCTGTTTTGGACTAGTTTTATTTCCAAGTAAGTCAGTTTAATATCTCCTCAACATCTACTTCATTTATCTACAGTCTATAGTATCTTCACTTATCATCAAGGCAGTTCCACACGCCCAAGAAACACTACTATGCAAAAAAAAAAAAACTATTTCAAGTTTTCAAGATGAGGATGATAGAAACAATGCTGCAGGCCAAAATAGAATATCACACTAGTTGCACAAAGAGGATCCAGAGAAGATTGAACTGACTAAGGCAGTGTTGGGACTATGGAATATTGGACATGAAGACCATTGAAGGAATGCCATTTGTAGAGCCTAATGAAATAGGAGGAGAACGTAGAAGGAAAGTTTTATAGATTGGAAATAGAGATAGAAGCAGAAAAAGAGGCCATCCCTGGCTTGTTTTTCTATTTCAATCATTCTATCAGGTGAACATGATATTCTATTATGTTCACCTATCATTTTGCCTGCAAAATGATAGGTGAACACACACACATATGGTCAAATTGTACCTAACAAACATATAACAGATGTAATGAAGATTTGATGTTTTATAAAGGAATTCATCTAATCCATGGTATTTACACGTTAGATGTTGATGCTATTAGGTGGAAAGCTGACATTATGTGAAACCAAACCTTTTTGTATTTCAGAGAGCTGAAATCAAAAGCCAGATACTATGAAGCCTGAGATTTTGATGAAGAAACATACTGCAGTCATTTCATTAAAATAGCTTCTCTGAAAATATATTCATACTTTCCTATGCAGCAGTAAGACATGACTTGACATTCACTGATTCACGTAACTCAGTGTGTCAATTGTCTCATGGAACATTGAGGATGAACAAACATCATGTGAAATACTAAAGATAACAATGAATAATTTGATGGCATGCCTACTATATACAATTCTTTCATTCATGACAAAACTTTTTAAGGAAGAATTTGAATTGAAGGAATTAACATTCACCAAATGAACCTATACTTTGGATCTGCTGTAGGGAGAGTAAACTAATTATTATTATTATTCAGGCCTCCATGGAATCAAACGACTCATCATGGGAGGTCCTTCCTAGGAAACACAGTCTATCATACCACTCCTTGAACTCATTGACCGTTCTCACTCTCACCACTCCATCAGGCAATGCATTCCATGGTTCAACCACCCTCCATGCAAAGAAACCACTCCTCACCCTCTTGCTCAGTTTCCTTTCGTAACTTCCAGGGATGGCTTCTTGTCATCACTCCTTCCTGCTGTTCAACCAAGCGAAAGAACTCCCCAGTGTCAACCCTGTAACCACCTCTCAACAGTTTAAAAGTCTCAATCATATCACTTCTTCTTCTATCCACCAAACTCTACAGTCCACATTCCCACAGCCAATCCTCATAACTATCATTGTACAGTCCTGAAACCATCTTTGTTATCTGCCTTTGTACCCTTTCCACAGTTAATTTATCCCCTTCAAATCCTGGGGATGAAATCTGAGAACAATAGTCCAAGCGTGGTCGGATCAGGGTCTTATACAACGGAATGATAGAATGATAACTGTTTTATCTCTGCAGGTCAGTGTCCTTCTCATTATTGCAGCAATCCTCTGTGTTGCCTAATAATTTGCAAAGTCCTTTAGGCCTGCATTGTCTGAACAATGGAAGAATATTTGCATTCATGATTCAATGTCACATAATAGCAAACTTTGAATCATCTATTATCTACACTTACTCAAAATTTCCTTGCCACACTTTGCTAAATCTATTTGCTGTTTTCGTAACGCCCCAAGTTCTGATAAGTGCTCTGACCAGTTTGATTATTTATCTCTGTAACTCAATTTTTGCAGTCTATATACCCAAACAGTGTGGTTATTTTACTTGTCTTCCACGTTCCACTGATTAAGCTGGAATGACAAAGTATTTACTGCAATTAATGATCTAACGCAAATTGTTTATTTTACCCATATCAGATTATCTTCCATCCCTCCAATAACTATGGACTTTTTATTAACCAGATCTCTTAAATATAATTTAGATGTCAGCATTCCTCTTGATAACTCACACCATAACTATACTACCCATATTTTCTTTCCTTACCTGCAGAATATCTTCCACACAGTCATCCTTGGTATCATGTTCTTCAGCACTACAATAGACCTCAATGCCACTATTGTAGCCTGTGATTTCCACACCTTTCCATAGTCTCCTGCCTCCTGTTCAAATGGAATATGAAATTTATGATCTGCCATGCTTCTACCTTTCACATCAAAATGGTACCATCACTCTAAGGTAAGGCTGATCTAGTACTAGTGTACTCTAACCTTTATATAGACAACTGAGACAAATTACCTCCTAACTATACCAACAATAGCTGTGTGCCTCTTTAGTTCTTTTGCCAAAAAGATGTTAGAAGAATCCTTAATAATTTGGAAATCAACAGTCTCCTGATTTAGATGGTGATTCTCCCTAATTTTTCTCAAATTTTGCACTCAAAACTTAAAATGCATGGTCTGAATATGCCATCATGCTTATCCAGATCTACTCCTAACAGCATGGAAGTAAGTTAATATTCCACTCCTGCCACACACACGCACACCCCAAAAGTGAAGATAAAAATAAAAAATGCAGCCATCAAACTTTCGTCCCACTGCACTCATCTCATTTCTTTGATTTTTCTCAAAACTTGCACTCCAGACTTAGAACATATGCCATATGAATATGTTCTTACATATGAATATGCCATCATGCTTGTCTGGCATCTAGTACCAACATCAGGAAGTAAATCCATATTCACTCTTTCTCCCCCACCACCACCACCAAAAAAAAAAAAGGGTAAAAAGTTAGCTGTCAAATAAGTTAGCCATCAAACTATCATCTCATTGCCCTCATTTCTTCAAAAACAACAGAAAAGAATAGCAACAGCCAACTTCACTACCTATAAGTGCACAATTTACTAGTGACTACCACCAATATGGATTCTTCCTCTCTTTCTCTACAGCAGATTTCCTAGCCAACCTTACCTGCCTGTAGGACACAAGCAATGGAAAGATTGGGAGAAATTCATGTGATTGTTTTTAACATTTCATTGGCATTTGATGGGAATCTAATTCACTTCTGCCTTTTGCAACTAAGTTACCTGTTTCCTCCATGGTCACTATACATCGTGCCAAATGGTTTCCTTATCATGGTATTTTTCACGCTATTCCTCCTATACATTGATGACCTGCTCTCACTAACCACAAACTTTATGCATAGTTTTTGCCCATGACAGTGCACTCCATTCCTCACCAGTCATCACCATTATCAGCCATTTCTTGTCCACTGTTGGAAAAGGCCTCCCTCAAAGTTCTCCATTCATTTCTATCCTGAACATTTCTATGCCATTAAATTCTAGTCATCTCTTTAATCTCATCCTCCCACCATTTCTTTGATTTTTCTGAAGCTCTTTGTCCATTTTTGAGTGTTACATTTTGAAATATGATCTGCCCATTGCTATTTGGATCTTTTATTGGATGTAATAATGTTTCTTACAATAGTCTGAGCTGTGATCCAGGTAGTCTGCTTTCTGTCTAGAATGGTAAGACCAAGTAATGATGTTTCCATTTTCCTCTGGGTAATCCTCAACGTGTTGGTCAATTTTTTACCAGAGTCCACATTTCACTTCCATATATCATGACCGGAATTATACAACAATTGAATATTTTTCTCCTAATCAGATTGGGATGTTTCCTTTGAGTGCTTTACAGTGTTTTCCAAAGGCTATCCAACCAAGCTGAATTCTACATATAATTTCTTCAGTCTTCCTTTACTGTGATCTTTTGTCCTAGGTAAACATATCCATCCATATGTTCACTGGGCATCTACAGATGCCATATGGTCACTCCAATGCTCGGTGATGTGTCACACCAGGCCTCGCCATGTAGTCCTGTTGTATGCTTTTCTGGAGGCTTCAACTTTATGAAAATCAGTCACTTCACACACTATCCATCCATCTCATTGACAGTCTACCACTTCCTCTTTTTCAAGGAACTTTACCTTCTATTACTGTTCCGAGAAGTCCTCCTTCCATCCTTTCAATGTGTCCAAAATATTTTAACTTTCTTCTGTCAATATCTTTAGGAAGCCTTAAAGTTCTACTATCTTTTCTAACACCCATTCATTTGTACACCTTTCACTATATGATATCCTCAACAGACTTTGTTAACACCACATCTCAAAAGCAGCTATACTTTTCTCGTTTGACTTCTTTATGTTCCAAGTCTCACATCCATAAGTCACTGTTGGGGGGGAAAGAAAAAAAACTTCATTCAAAATCCTCAACTTTGTTCCCATGGAGATAGATCCATCCAGACAAGTTCTCTGACTGTTGTTTTAGCCATGCATAATCTTTTTCTGATGTCTTCTGAACGGCAATTCTTCACATTAATAATGGATCCTACTCAAACTTGCTGATTTCCTCAATTCTTTCTCCATTAAGGTACACTTGTTTCTCCAAAACTTTCCTGTTTGTAATTCCTTTTAGAACCATAATCTTTGTCTTGCTAGGAGTGAGTTGAAGTCTTCTGTTATTACTAATCTTGTTAACATTGTCAAGAATTTGTTCTAGTTCTTCCTCCTCTGTTTACCTCCTAGGTAAACATAGGAGGTCACTGTATTAATTCCTAGTGTTCCATTTGTATTGGCTTTTTGGTGATATTTGTTATCACCAAAAAGCCAATACTTTTCTTTACTTTTTACTGTTTTACTTTCGGCATTCAATTCACTGATCATTTGTTGAAGTTCTGTAACAGTTTCCTAAAAGAACAATGTCATCAGAGAATCGTAGGTGACCAAAAAGCTTCATATGGAGATAGACTGAAGATATGTAGGTTACAAAAAATTAGTTGACAGAATGGAAGAGAGGGAATATTTTTTTTATGTTGCTCCCACCCACAAAAGGTTATTTGCAAACCTATAGTACATTTTGTACTGTGGGTGGGCTAAGGATATTTTTGTTTTATTTTTATCAGTTATATATATATATATATATATATATATATATTATTTTTTTGTATTTTTAATTTATTTTTTACATAGTCCAGAAAACCCACTCTAGAAATCATATATGGAACTTTTTCAAGCCACTTCGGGCCTGCGATAAGCAGGGCACTGGTCTCAGACCAGGCAATGATATTCATCTCCCATCTAAAGACAATCAAACATTCCATATCCAAGGTTGGATTCAAAACTGCAGTCTGCTGGTGGGAGAGCAGGTACACTCTACTCGGCCAACCACTTGGCCAACAAGGCCAGCATAATGGTTACATGGGCCTCTTGCAATGAGTCTGAAACTATGGAGACATATTATATAAATAATAATAATTTTGCATTGCCATAGATAAAACTGTAGTTATAGCCAATGATAACAGAAACATATAAACTGCTGAAAGAATTTTATAAAATAAATGTAAGTGAATTTGTTCAATACATAGAAAGAGGAGAAAGAATAAGAGGTCATTATTGGAAGTTGAATAAAAGTATAATTAGTACAGATGTTAAGCTTTAGATTTTTTGCTATAATAGTGGTCAAATTAGTAGAATGATAATAGAATGCATGAGGTGCTTTGCCAATGAATATCAGTTTAAGGATAGGTATGATAAGTATTGTGTGAATAATAATAGTTCAGGTCTCTTGGGCTAGTCTTTTTTAACACACTGCAGTATGGGAGATATGATAGGTATATGGTGAATAATGGTTAGTGTAGGACTCTTGCAATGCATTTGAGGCGCTATGAAGATGAATAATAACATTTTTTTGCATTATTATACATACAATTGTAGTTTTAGCCAATGATTATTATACAAGTGACTGTATTTAAATATATATATATATATATATTCATTTTTATTGAATCATACATGTATGTTTCTTATACGCATAATATTATGGATTTATATATGGCACAGCCTGCATGAAGCATCCTAATAAATGACTAGTCTATTAGTAAAGATAGCTACTCAGCCACCCCCTTATCTATCATCTTCCACAGCAGATTCCCTTGTCTAAACAATTCTAACAAAATGGTTACTCAATATCTGTATCAACTTCTTGTGTACTAACCATTTGCTTCTTGTCCTCATTACTCACAAATATATCTTTCCAAGTCACTCTTCTTCTTAATGACATATCAATCAATCTTCTTAAAAACAGACAAAAAAAGTCTAAAGATTTTTTGTCTATTTTTAATTAATTTTTATATTTTTCTTGTATTTTTATTTTTTATTTTTTTTCAAATAATCCAGAGACTAAACATGAAACTTTTTGAAGCTTCTAATAGTGGTTCAGTAGCAATGCTGGATTAAGGGTATATGGGACCCTGGTGCAAACAGTTCTCAGGGAATCTCTCTTTAATTTCATTTGTTTGATTTCTTTTTCTTTCTTTTTTTTTTTTTTTCGAGACCTGGCACAAATGTACCACCATAGCAGGGTTAATCCGGCATCTGGTGATGGTATCACATAGAGAAATGAAATCCATCTCTCACCTAAAAATCAGCACAAGCATCTATGCCACACAATGAGATTTGAACATACATCCTGCTGGTTGGAAAGCAGATATGCTAATCACTTGGCCAACTAGATTATACTGTGCCAGCTGAGTTGGCCAGGCTTACTTCGAGAGTATCAACTACATGTCAAACAGGTAACTGTCCTCCTGGTATACCTCTTTAAACTGATAGTTAAATCTATTGATTTTAATTCACTTATGCACTAGTGAAAAAAAAAGATTATAATGCACAATTATTGAGGAATCCTTATACCGTCACAGTAAGCAGGTGTTATTCTTATTAAGAATAACAAGAGTAATTAACCAATTCTTACTGTCATATTTTTCTTGGAAACCATTCACACTATTCATGTTCTCTTCCTTCTCTCTAACGATTTCAAATTATTATTTGTTCTTATTTCCCAATTAAGTTTTATTTCACTTGCGGCATGAATTATTCCAAATGCATAACTAGTCACACTGTAAACTGAGCACTTGGACAGCCTCATTGATCATGACTCCAAATGACTTGATATAATGTTAAGAACTTCTTTTTTTTTTTTTTTTTACTATCAAACTAATTAATAGAAGTACAGTAATTGATACAATAACTGGCTATCACTAAAAACTAGTTAACTCTGTGAATGGTTAATGTTAATACTAAATGTTATTCTTTAATAAAAAATATTTTCCATAAAAATTAAAAAGCATTAAAATATACATAAAAATTATGTTTCATAAATCATCATATTTTTATATTAGTTTTGAATTTAAATTTGATAAAGGTCAGCTTGATCAAAACATACTAGTTCTTGATATGCACAGAATAAATTGAGGCCCTCATTTTAGCACAGCTACTTAAAACAGTATATTTTATATCAAAATTCTGCTAAATAGTAAACGGCTCTATCTATACCTTCAGTTTTATCAGTTTCTATCAATAATAATAGTAATAATAATAAACTATATATACAGTTCAATACTTCATCCCTTTAAATCACAACTAAAATAACCAGCTTCCTTTCTTCACATAGTAAAATACAAAAAGACAAAAAAAAACTTTTTTATTATTTAATAACTTTATCAAGATACAATATTTTCAGAGAATTATCGCATGTTATTTTTTGGAAAATATCACTAATAAGTTGCTACTTATTCAGTCATCATCCATTTTCTTTTGAGGCAGCTGTTTCACCATATGTTGAATTTCCGAATCATTTGATTCCTTATCAGATGAAGGCATGCTAGATGGAATATAGTTTACAGCCACATTATTCATTACGCTATTCATTGAAGAAGACTGCATAGCGTTCTCCGAGTAATTAGATTTTACATTCGAAACATCACAATCCACCAAATACCCATGCTTTCCGGAAACTTCATCTTCCTTTTCTACTGTTATATGACTGCTTGGCAAATTCATATTTTCATCTTCTAAATATTCTTCCAATGTCCGCTTCATGTCAGCTTGAAATTTGGAAAATTCTCGTTCCATCCTAATACTTTTCTCTGCAGTATCGGGATGATTAGAAAAACTGGACGATCCTTCACCTGCGTTTATCATTTGTGGCCCCAAAAACGAACGAAGGAGCCTACGTCCAAGAGCTCCATTCTGCACCAACATAAGAACAGTAGTTTCTTCGTCGAAATGATCATTCGCCATTGAACTGATATCTTTTAATTCTCGCATAATTTCCTTAAAATCCAATTTCGTTGGATCACTCGACATAGAACGATACATTCGATACATATCGTCAATCATTTTTCCAGGTATGTAGGGGCATCGATCGGCATGCTTTATAAATTTTAATCGTAATGAAAACAGAACAACTCTAATAATAATTTGCATTAGGACGATGTAATGCCTTGCTAACTGTAGTTTAAAACGTCCGGAAAATTCCGGATGTTTTAAATCCGGAAGAAAATGTTTATTAGCACTTTCAAAGAAGGCGTCGAAACTCCTCTTGATTCTCAAGAAACCTTGGTGCAGTAATCTCAAACAACATCTGTCAAATTTCTTGTTAACTTCACGCAATTCACTTATTTCTTCATATGACATGAAACTAAGTATATTTTCCAACACTTCATCGGGAATAGTGGATAATCCTCTTTGTACGAAACACATTATTTATATACGTAATTTAACTTATATAACGTTGTTTTCTATGTACTCACAAAACCAAGTTCAAATAAGCCAGAAAATCTCGGATACAAATTCTCAAGACCTGACAAAAGGTGGAATAATTTGACAGAAAACGGAATGATAAACTCAGTAAATAAGGAGAATCATCAGCCTTGTAATTGACCACCAGGGTATTGTTCTGAAGCGGGGGGAAAAAAATTGTATTCACACACGCGCTTTTATTATTAAGAGAAACATGTAGGATGTCAAGGACTCATCAAAGGATGAATCTGCTGATTTAATCAGCAGTACTGGTGAAACCTGGATCACCTGCTGAATGAAGCTGATATGAGATTTACTAAAGTGAAAGTAACAATACATGCGGTTCTAGATCCAACATCACTCAAGCATTTTGAGACCCTTCCTCATTCTTTTCAAAAATATAATTTTGACCAAAAATGTCATAATTTCAGGAAATGATTTCTAGATCTTGGCAACCTTATTATTATTTTTTCCTGTAATGTTTATTCCTTTATTTCCCTGATTAAAAAAGAGTAGAGAAATGCTGTAGTCTCACTGGTACGTTGTTATGTTTGGTGGCCCAAAGATTTTTCTTTGGAAAGCCAAAATTATTAGACTTTAAGGTAGGGTTACCATATATCAGCATTTATGCAGACATGTCCGCATTTTGATAAAATGAAAATATCTGCCAATGTTGTCACAACGCCAGTGTTGAAAGGCTCTTTTCATTAATACAAACTCAGTGGATCAATGAAAGAAATAGACTTACTATAGAATCTGTGAAAGGACTTGCTATAGTTAAATTTAATTACAGACATTTTACATGTAAAAATATGTTCGACTATTTGTGTCGAAACAAAGAACTGCTAAAGAAAATTAGGTCTAGTGAAAAATATGCATGAGCTGCAAAGTAATGTATGTAGTGCGATAAGTCTAATTCTTTTTCATGTAGGCCTACTCTTGTTTCATAAGACTTATGATGACACTTAAAAGCTCACATTTTTGTGTGTTCTAATAAGCATACTCATGACATCTAATTAATGAAAAGCTTACAAAGATAAAGATTTCAAACATATGTATTTATTTTTGAGTTAGATGTTTGTGTCCGGAACGAGTTGGTCAGACGATGGGATGTCAGCATTTTGGCATTTTAGAATATGGTAACCCTACTTTAAGGTGTAATAGTGATGTCACGGATTTCTAATGATATTGAAGTTTTAGGTATTATTATGCTTACTTACTTAATTCTCCATGCTTGCTGCACAAGCTCATTAATCGAGAAAGAAGTAATATTTATTTGTTAATAAATGCATGCATTTATAAGCATTCCATTTAGGCTTTTATTTTTGTAGACAGAAGACACTTAAGCTTGCGCGGCAATAATTGAGCTGTGCGTTGTGTATCGAAGGCCGATGCTTGCTCATCTATATATAAAATAGCCATTCACGTCGTTCCACTCTGTTTTTTAAACACAGGCCATACGCAGTCAACGTAGCTCTAGCCACAGTAAGTTTCAGCCAGCCTTTACAAGTGTGCGGGAAAATTAAGTTACAACCAACCTTTTATGACGATATTATTGACCGGTTCATAAAGAAGAACCATAGGGTAGAATTTGTATTCAAGTAGCTAAATTGAAAAAGATAGAATATCATTTGTAAAATAAATGTTGTATTTGTATGATTAAATGTACATAAATTTCTAAATACTGTATATAGCTTTAAATGGTCAGTAATTCATTATTCCGCTAATCAGACTTCAATCACACCTCTCACTCCCTGAATGATAACAAGAGCAAGCGTGAATTTCAAGACCAGCATTCGTCCCTGATTCATAGCAAATAATAATAACAATAAAAGTAAAAACATTGCGAGTGTTATGTAAACTGTGCGGTTGATAATACATAACAAACACGAATTTTATTTAAAAAAAAATTGACTCAATTACATGAAATTGTATTGCATTGCGACTATTAGTAAATGGAAATGCAGTACAATTGAGATAATCAATAACGTCATTGTCCAAGAATACTATTACACCATGCACAAAAAAAAGTTTGTTATTAAGTGGTCACGCAATGATAGTATTTATTTATTTATTGGTTATTTATATTTATTTATGTTGAGCCCATACACGAGAAGTTGGTTAATCAACCTATACTACGTGAATACCATATGGGTAGAGGACTGGCAAAGAAGAAACTCGTTTACATTTGATTTAAAAGCCTTCATATTGCATTCGTTGAGAAACATCAATAGAAAGACTCTTCCACAGTACTGCAGTAGCAGGGATTTAAGAAGAGGAAAAGAAACTTGTTGTGTGGGTTCAAGATATACTGTTAAGGGAAATTGGGTGGCAGCTGCACGCGCTCCAACGAACTTAGTACTGAGTGGGGGAATTATTGATGTTATTTCAGATGAACACTTTGCCATGGAAATATAAAATACACATATTTGCAGAAACCAAACGCCTGTGCGAAGGTAGGAGGAGTGAGTTCATAAGAGACGAGTTATTAATGAACCAGCTGCCTTACTCTGTATTGAGTCAAGCATTTTGAGGGAACTCTTAGGGGCACACTCCAAGTGTGTGAGAGAGCAGTATTCAATAGCTTGGCGGATTTGTGATTTGTATAAGGTTAATAGCTGTTTAGAGGTGTAGTAGAGTTTTGAGAATAAGGGAAATTCTACTTTTTTGAAAGTTGAGGATGTAATGATTATGATGTGCTTATGCCAGGAAAGGCCTGATGTCAGGGTGATCCCAAGAAGATAAATCTTGTCTTGTCTGGAAATTAGAGTGTGAGCCTCAGTTATGAAAAATTATAGAATGTTATATATAAATTGGATGCAGTCAGTGGTATAGTTAATCTAACGTTAATTCCTATCGTTTCCCGTAGTCCTTAATGAACCATTGGGTCACTCATGGCTGAGACATGAATGTCTAATGGGCGGTGAATTAAGGCAGATGGCGCCCATCTCCTCTTCTCTCTTTGTCTATATGTCATATAGCTGTATCCTGTATGTTCACGGGTCGGTTTGCCTGTTTGCGGGATGAAAAATCCCAGGATAAACTTGGGAAAAATACCCTGCTGTCCACGCCCAAGACCGGCTAACATGGCTATGGCTGAGGAAGATCCTTCAGCTCCTCATTTCTCTGACGGGAATCAAACCTAGGACACTCCTTCCTCAGGCACATGGTTGCGAAGACTAACTGCACAGACCTAACGGTAATTACTCTCATTATAATAATTAACCTGTTTATAAGATATAATTAATCTGCGTAATCAATCATCCCCTCATTCGCCAATTTCGGCTCTCGAAGATTTTTCCACTTCCCCAAGACGAAGTACCCCTTGAAAGGGGACACCTTTAGCTACATTAAGGACATCGAGTGCAGTGTGACCCACACACAATGAAGGAGGTTTCCCAATCAGGACTTGCACCGTGCCGTCGAACACCTGTATGACAGATATAAACGGTGTGTGGAGTTGCAAGGATATTATTTTGAATCTGTGTCATTGACAATTCCAAGTATAGTTTTGTTTTGATATAACTGTTGTCTCATTACTTAATGGGCACACTGCGCAGATTCAACAACAATAGTCCAAGGAACCTTAAATCTGCTGGATTTACACCCAATATACCACTTTATAATACATATCCGTTAACCAGCCACTTTGCCAACTCAATTATTTATATTCCAAATCAATATTCTCCAGTTCATACAACAACCTCTCATGTGGTATCTTCTCAAATAGCAAATTCTAGCAGTATAAGAGTGTATCCACTCCCTTTATACTATTGTACCATCACATTATTATAAAATGTGAACAAATTGCAGAGCCTGTGTAGCTCCGTAGGAGTAGCGTGTGATTCTGCGTTGCTATGGCACCCTAGCAATGTGGAACAATGGCGACTTAAGTTCAATTCTAGTAGCCGACTAGAGAAATTTTTCATAAGCCTTTTTATGATTGGTTCTCGAGTTAGTTGATCTCTGGCACGAGAAAGCGGAATGGGGCTTCTCCCGGAAACTGATTTTTTGTCCTGGAAACACAAGAAAATCTACCCTGAAAGTAAGACTATTATTTCAGACAAAAAAATATAACCAGCTCTCTTCACCGGATTCCGTGTATAAATAGTAATAGTCACGGGCCAGTTATTTCTGATTTACCAGTGAGGCCTGAACTGCTCCTCAGTCTCTAGGAATTAGAGTTAAACGGCATCGTCTATTCCCTATAGGAATAAAAGGCGTTAGTGGATGTATTTATTTATTTACTGACGAATTGTTAAATCATGCTGTTAAACCTGTGCTTTACAAACTAATTTTTGCCTATCAACCAATTTCAATATGCGAGTTCTTACTAACCTAAAACGTTCACTACCGCTCCAGAGATATGGATATGTCAGTAAGACACATCAATTTTAGCACAACACCACACTTATAACGGAACTATCATCCATTATTTCTATTCTTGCGGGATATTTCCTGAGATGAGGCACAAGTTATATAAACAGGTCAAGGGCCAAGCTATTTTGGCTAGACATTCCTTTAGCATACTGACATTGGCGCACCCAGGGAGGGGGCCAAGGGACCATGGACCACCCCAAAAGAAAAAGGGAAAAAAATACTAGAAAAATTTCCAAAAATCTTTTCCTAATTAAAATTATTATTTTTTTAATTTATGTTGTGTCTTCTATTTCTATGCTACTTATGAATTAGCGGTCACATAAGGTGGGAATACCCTATAGCACTCGGGAATCCTGGCTGCTGTGAACGCAAGGTGAACGAAGTAGTGCTCGGGCGATACTTCGTTTGCTCGAGCCGAGCCAGAGGAGCCCACGGGTATCATGTATTGGCGATCACTGCAGATGCTCAGTCATAGCTCGTATGCAATGCGTAATGTGAATTCTCAAATCGTTTACTCCCTTGTTCTTCAACTTGTGGTCGGCGGACCGGCATCAGTCCGCAGATATTTCCTGGTGGTCCGCCAAAAATTTCTTCGTCTCTCAGAAACAACGCTCCAGCCATGTATATGAAATTTTTCTCTCTAAGCAGCATTAGATGTCGCACTAGCTAAAAATTTTAATTTTATAATATTGGATTTAATAAATAAAATACTATCTACATTGACTTATGTGTCTCTCTTAGCCGTCAGCCGGCCCGCAGGTGTAAAAAGGTTGAAAAACGCTGATCTACTCAACTCCCCCCCCCCCTTCTCCAAGATTAAATCCTAAGTGCGCCACTGTGTACTGATATACCATTTGGGCGTATTGCTGAATTGATATCCAGGTTATGCAAGTACGAAGATTTAAAGATAAAAATAAAAAAGTAAAATTAGAAGATATAAAAACTGCTGTCCCTCACAGAAGCTGACAGAATTCTGTAGAAGCCATTTTAAGAATCGCCATCTGCTTTAAAACTAAAAGCATTAAACTGGTCAAAATTTCGATCTGATAAATTTGCTAGTGCTGGGAATTCAAAAGATTACATTTGTGACCAAAACGTACATAATATCGTACTTATGCCTAGCATCATTTAAAATGTATTTTTGTTGGTGGTGGTAGTGAAGTGTGTGTGTGTGTGTGTGTGTGTGTGGATATGTCTAGATCAGTGGCGGCTCGTACATAAGCACTGTGACACTGCAGCAAGGAAAAAATGAAAAATTTAAATTTTGTTTGTTTATAAATAATAACAATGCTTACAACTTTATATAAATGCAATACAACATATTAAAGGTTACAGCTTATGTTTCAACATTGATTGAATAGTTAATAATTGGAATTGTTCGATTAACGCTTTAGATTACGAAACATATACACTGCGGTCAAACGCAGTGTCTATATTATCACGTTCGACCAATCGCAGCCAGACTCGCCGATATTCGTTTGCGCTTGTGATTATTATTATTATTATTATTATTCGTGACACCTCCAAGGAGTCCGAAGACTCATCGCAGGAGGACACCTATTGTATAACTCTCCGTCTCCACTACTACACATAACCTCTACTACCAATCACCTACATCAACGCCATCTACTGCCCAAAACCACTACCACCAGAGCTAGTATTTTTTTTTTGTCGGTAAATTGCGTGTGTTCTGAAGAGCCGATTTGTCTGTATGCGGGATGAAAAACCCGAGTTTCCGGGAGAAAAAACCCTGGTACCTCCGTATGAGAACGGCTAACTCACCTTCGATTGAAAAAGTCCATATAAAGATTCCTCCCGTCATGACGAGAATCGAACTTAGGCCTTTTTTAATCGAAGGACGCAACGTACCGTCGTTCTTCCAATTGCGCTACGGAGGCGCTATAAGCAGTGTATCGTATGCTTGCGCGCGTTATTTCTGTGAGATACGAAACTTTTAGGATTGGTGCGTGTTCGTGGTGAGGGTGAACTATTTTTTGCAAATCTTATTTTATTTTGTTAAAATAACATATAATTATTTATTTATTATAGACACAAGGCTGAATTATGACGAGTGCCACTGTTGAAAATATGAAAACAATTATATTTTTCAATTATCGTTACACGAAATAAATGCACTGCGATCTAACATTGTCAGAATTATTGCGTTTGGCCAAATGCAGCCATCTTGCCGATATTCGTTTGCGTTTGTGATTGCACGTTACAAATCATTCCCAACATCGCTTTTGGGCAGTGTATCGTATGCTTGCGCGTTATTTTTATGAGATACGAAACTTTTATTATTGTGTATATTATTTCTGGGAAAACTCTTTTATTATTGGTATTTGTATGTGGTGAGGGTGAAATATTTTTAATAAAGCAATATTTTAATATGTAAATTTTAATAAATTTATTAATAAATTAGTTATTGATTAGGGAAAAAATTTGTTTATTTTTTATTTTTTATTTTTATTTTGTATATGCGGCATCCCCACTTAAAATTTTCACCGGCCGCCACTAATCTAGATACTATCGTGATATTGAAGAAATATAATTAGCATTTATTAAACTACTGTTGATTAACATAAGAAAATCAGTAAAAGGACAGGTACTTTACATTTTTATTACATATAAAACGGTAAAATGTGCATATTATTATTATTGTTTAAAAAAATTTCTCTTCCTTTCAAAACATTTTAAAGTAAATTCACACACAATCTTATAGAGATCGTCGTTCATTTGTTCCTGAAATTAGGTCTTCATGCATTTCTGTGAATTCATATTCATGTGCAAAATGCTTTTTTCTTTAGAGTACCAGAACTATGATAATCCTTGGGACAAAAGTCGAACTGTATGAAGAATTTCAAGTATA
This sequence comes from Typopeltis vanoorti, assembly GCF_054136105.1. Taxonomy (NCBI): domain Eukaryota; kingdom Metazoa; phylum Arthropoda; class Arachnida; order Uropygi; family Thelyphonidae; genus Typopeltis; species Typopeltis vanoorti. The sequence continues at coordinate 62,159,802 of NC_143559.1, forward strand.
AGACACCTGTCCATCTCGCCGTGGGCATGGATGTTTGTGATTTTCCTTGGAAATACTAGTGGTGGTGGGCAGCGGTAGATGGCGTTGGTATGGTTGGTGGATTGAGTGGCGGAGAGTTGTAGAGCAGATGCCCTCCCTCGATGAGTCTTTAGACTTCCTAGAGGAATCTAATAATAATAATAATATAATAAAATAAAGATCTGCTTCATTGAATGTCGTTTCAAATAGTCTTGGGTTAGCTATGTCTGTTTTTGCTACATTGGTGACCTCAGTCTTCAAAATTATATTGGCCAAAACGGCGTTGGCTAATTCCTATGGGCATAAAAGGCATCAGTGGATTGTTTCATTAGCTGCATCAGTTGAGAGTAATGCTATGAGAGTCATCTCGTGTTAAAAAATGATCTTATGAATGTTTTGATAGCAGTCGTTTACTGTGAATCATTGCTCTCACTATCGCTTTTGTATACTTTAGTATTCATATAGTTTTCTTCGATTTATCCACATAAGTGAATAAATCGAAGAAATGTAATAATAATAAGCTGATGCCTCTTTATTCCCATATAGGGAGTAGGCGAGGCCTTTAAACTCTAGCTTTTGGAGACTCAATGGGCAGTTCAATCTCCACCGGTAGCCAATCAGAGATAGCTGGCCATGTCTATCAATAATTATACACAGAAACCGACGAAGAGACCGGCAAACAAGTGCTGCCATCCCTTGGTACCTAATCCTAACAGTATATGTTACTGTCTGAAATAATGTGGGTTCTATGGTCGATTTCCTTGAGTTACAGGATGAAAAACCCGAGTTTATGGAAGAATAAAAACCCGTTTGCTCGTGCCATATATCGATTAACTTGGGAACCGGTCAGAAAAAAATATATATATATATATATCGAATTAAAAATATCTTTTATTCACAGAAGTTTAAAATTATTACAGACTCATCAACCTGGCTTCACTCTTGAGCCACCTATAACACAACCGGGTATTGGTTCTATTCACTTTCTCTTTCAAAAATGGAAGGAATATTTGAAATTACATAATCTTGTGTAAGATAATAAAGTTGCACTACCTGTGATAATTTCGTTTCATCAATGAAGTTTCACTAATAAGACACAACATTCTCTATATATTGCAGGTGTGCAAACCACAGAACTGGTCATGTTTAGAAATAATCGCGTGAAATTATGGAGTAACGTTCAGAGAAAATACATTTTTGTTAACAATAAATTGGTTAGTGTATTCGCTTTTCAGAAAAAAGGTTGCGGGTTTGAATCCTGGCGTGGGCATAGTGGTGACGATCGGCAGTAGATGGCATTGGTGTAGTTGTGGTTGGTGGAGTGGTGGAGACAGAGAGTTGTAGAGTGCCCTCCCTCGATGAGTCTTTGTACTCACTGGGGGTGTTACGTAATTATAAAATCTCTTAAACACCATCTCTCTCCCTCTCTCTCTCTCTCTCTTCTCTCTCTCTCTCTCATGCAAAAATGATCACAATCAACTAATGAAAAGCATGAATTTTGCTGCAATGGGGAAGTAACTACTTGGATGATGTTGCATTTGTTAATGTAACTTATTATGATTCTGGTGTTATTTCGGTGGAATTTCAGAGGGGCATTTAAATTCCAAAGAATTAAGACATTAATGCCAGCCGAGTTGTCACCTCTAAATTGCAGATAATTACTGTATCTAGCTTCTTGTTGGGTACTTTTTTTTGTCTCTATTGCATTAATTTAAGTAGATGACCTTTATTATTATTATTATTATTAATATTATTATTATTATTATTATTATTATTATTCATGACCATCATCTAGAATGATATGGCACAGATCTTCCTGGAGGTTTCAAGGGGCTTAGAAAATGTGCATAGATAAGGGTTAAGGATTATGCAGTTTGATAACACTTATAAAATCCAGTGGAGGCTTGTACATAAGAACTGTGACACTGCAGCACCTCCAAGTAAAAAATGAAAAAAAAATTAAATTTTCTTTGCGTGTTTTTAAATAATAACAATGCTTACACTATATAACTGCAATACATGTTAAAGGCTAGAGCTTATGTTTCGACATTGATTGAATAGTTAATAATTGGAATTTAAATTAACGCTTTAAATTACGAAACAAATGCACTGCGATCTAACGCAGTGTCGGAATTATCAAGTTCGGTCATTTTTATCTAGACTCGCCGATATTTGTTTGCACTTGTCGCTGCACGTAACAAGTGAATCTAACACTGCTCAAAGAGCAGTGTCGCTACAGATAAATTGTATTCTTGCGCGTGTTGTTTCTGTGAGGTACGAAACTTTTATTATTGGTGTGTGTGCATGGTGAGTGTGAAAATATTTTTGGTAAATCTTATTTTATTCTGTTAAAATAACATATAATTATTTATTTATTATAGATACAAGGCTCAATTATGACGAGTGTCACTGTTGAAAATATGAAACGAATTATATTTTCTCAATTATCGTTACACGAAACAGATGCACTGCGATCTAACGCAGTGTCGGAATGTCGAAACCAACATTGCTCGTTGAGCAGTGTCACTACAAATAAATTGTTTGCTTGAGCGCATTATTTCTATGCATGAAACTTTTATTACTGGTGTGTGGTCGTAGTGAGGGTCAAATATTTGTAATAAAGCAATGTTTTTAAATGTATAAATTTACTTATTAATAAATTGGTTACTGATTAGGAAAACATGAATTATTTTTCTTATTTTGTATATGCAGCACCCCCACTTAAAATTTTCACTGGCCGCTACTGATAAAATCCTTAAGAGAGGGAGAAAGAGACCGATATGCACTTTGAACTTTGAACTTAATTGGTTGATGGACTGAGTCCTTGACTCTTTAACCCTTCATCTGGATTTTAGATTGTGGGTGATGAGATTATTGTGGGTAATTTACCCAATCATTGTGAGCATTGAGGCTGTATCAGCTTTCTCTTGCGATGGAAGATTTCGGTTTTTTATGTTTGAAACGATCTGAGGGCTTGTAGTCCGCTGCCTGTCGAACTAGCTGATTTGGATGATTATTCGTGATTGTGAAGAATTTCTCTGCAATGCTTGTCATGTAGGTCTTAATATCTGGAAGATTGGCTTCTTGATGTAACTGGATGTTTCTGATGAACCACGGGGCATTAAATGCCATTCTTAGGCATTTATTCTGTATTATCTGAAGTCTGTTGATGTTGCTTTTAGTCGTGTGACCCCAGGTTGGAGAGGCATAAGTTAGTTGCGGTCTGATTACCGATTTGAAAAGGAGGATTTTGTTGCTTATGCTTAGGAAGCTGTTCCTGTTCAAAAGTGGATATAGCTGTGCTATAGTCTGACTTGCCTTAGTGGCAACACTATCCATATGTGACTTGAAGTTTAGACGTCTATCAAGATGAATTCCCAGATATTTGGTAGAATTGCGCCAAAGGATGATTTTACCAAACATTTGTATGCTTGTATTCGGTTCTGCTTTACGTCTGGTGAAAAGTACTGCAGAGCTTTTGTTTGGATTAATTGTGATACGCCACTTGGTGTACCAATCCTCTAATTCATTGACCGCTCTCTGCAGCTTGATTGTGGCCAGGTGTGGACGGAGGGATCTGGCTATAATGATTGTATCGTCGGCATACAGAGCGGTGATAGCTGGAGACAGTTTGGGGAGATCTGCCATGTATATGGAGAAGAGTAGGGGAGATAGTAGAGAGCCTTGAGGTACTCCGGCCGTGATTCTCCTCTCTGTGGATCTGATACCGCTGAGTTTTATTTTAAATTTTCTGTTGTGTAGATATGATTTGATAAGTAGCACTAGTGGCAATGGAATACCAACTTCGTGTAGTTTAAAAATTAGTCCATGATGCCATGCTCTATCAAATGCCTGAGTGATGTCTAGAAAAACTGCGCCAGTGTGTTGGTGCCATTCATACCCTTGGGTTATATGTTCGATAACTCTGTAAATTTGTAGCATTGTGGAGTGATATTTCCTAAAGCCGAATTGTTCATCTTGAATTATATGGTTGATATCTGTTGCCTCTTGAACCCGTGTGAGAATAGCACGTTCGGCTATCTTACCTATGCATGAAAGAAGGCTGATTGGTCTGTAATTTTCAGGAAACAGTGTATTTTTTCCAGGTTTGGGAATTAGGAAAACGTCGGCAATTTTCCATCGTTGTGGGAAATAATTTAGCCGGAGGATGGCATTAATGATGGCTACTAGATGCATAACCCCTTTGCGAGGAAGTAACTTGAGTACCTTGTTTGTTATTCCATCTGGACCCGGAGCATTTTTGTTATTTAGTTTTCTTAAAAATCTCATATACTTCTGTTGGTGACACGGATTTGTTATTGGATTGGAATGAGGCATTTTGAGTTATTTTACGCACTTGGGTGTGAATTTTACTTATGAAATTTATATCTGTATTCATATAATTGGGGCTGCATTGTTTTTCTCAACTGTCAGCAAATGCTTCAGCTTTTTCCTCGTCGTTGTAGACAACATTAGATTCACCTTGGATTGGAGGAAATGTAAAACGCTTTGAACGGAGTGATTTCATCATTTTCCATATTGATTGATCCTCTGTGTTTAATTGGAGAATTTTGTTATTCCAGAGTTGGTTACGGTGGTCCTTTAGGGCATATCGAACCTGGTTTGTTGATCTATTGACTGCTTGTTTATCCGCTGGGTCCATTGTTCTCTGATATTGTCTTCTTAATCTGTTTTTCTCTTGGATAAGACGTTTTATATCCTGTGGAAGTTTATTTGATGGTGCACATTTGGTTATATTTGTTACCTGTGTTATAGCTGTCAGCAGTTGTTTTTCAAGAGTCTTCACTGCTTTTTCTACATCTTCAGCAGATGTTATATGCGGCATTGGACCAAGGTTTTCCTGGAAGGCTGAGGGAAGTTGTTTCCAATTTATAAATGTGGTGGTGTTTTCTGTTAAATCTTGTATGGTGCCTAGTTGTAATATGATGGGGTTATGATCAGAACTTAAATCGTTGATTGCTTGTATCTGATAGCTGTGCGCTATGTTTTTTAATATAGCTATATCTAGTACATCAGGACGTCCAGTAGCTCCATAATGTGTGGGTTCAGTGGGTCCTATTACTGTTATATTTCTTGAAGTGGTGTAAGAGTTGAGTATTCTTCCATTAATATTTAAGTTTCTGCTGTTCCAGACCGAGTGTTTGGCATTAAGATCTCCGGCTATAATCACTGTTCTGCCTGTATTTAGTGTCACCTCTAAGTCAGATTCAAGGAGTTTTTTATTTGGGGGGGGGGTTGTAGGCTGCATATATCGTAATGCTGCTTGTGTTTTCCATATGTATTTCTATTCCTGTAGTTTCCATGTGTTCTGTTTAGGGTTCGGCTATTGAATTATGTTTCTTTTCACAAAGATGGCAGTGCCTCCACCTCTAGCAAAGAATCTGTCTGTACGGTAAGTGCTGTAACCGTTGATTCTGATTTTGTCACTTGGACGAAGATGTGTTTCATTTATGAGAATGATGTCTGCTTGAGTTTCTGCTGCAAACTCCTGCAGCTCCTGTAATTTGATAGATAAACCATTTGCATTCCATGAAACAATTTGTAATGATTTTGGTTTTCTTTTAGACTTATCCATTAAGAATTTCCATAAAGAGTGATTGTGTATGCCTTAAGATGATATCTTTGGCTTCTTGAGTTGGGTTGGTTTGTTGGAGTTCAGCAAGCATTTCACCTAAGTGGCTTGTTATGTTCAGTAGGATAGGTTTGTTGGTTTGCTGTGACTGCTTTGGTTTTGGGTCTTTTTGGAAGGTTGATCTTGTAACTTCAGCATACGATCTTCCATCCGTTGTGGAGACTATGGTTTGATGGGAAGACGCTTGTTCTTGAAGAGATTTACTGGTTTTGAGTTGTAATTTTTGGTTTTGGGGAAATGCTATATAGCCCCTATAGTTTGCAAGGTGTGGTCCTCCGCAGTTTGCACGCTTTGCTGGAAGTGTACGAGGTTTATGGCATTCATTTGATGCATGTTTGCCACCACATTTCACGCGACGAAATTCAGCCTTGAAGCATCGTTGGGCATGCCCAATCTTCTGGCATCTATGGCACTGGGTTGTAGTTGATTTATGTTTCAATGCCTCAACTTTTATGACTAGATCACAGATGGTTTGGAGATTGTATATATGTTTTTGGTCTTTACTTATTTCCACTAGAATTAGGGGATAGGGTGTTTTATCAGCTCTCCGCATTCGGCTGACTTTAATTGGGCTAAATCCCTTAAGTTGGAGGTCTGCAGTGAGGTCTTCTATTTGTAATGTTTCAGTTACTCCCCTTAACACTACTTTTAAATTTTTTTTCACTGTTGAGTGCAAAAGTGTGGTATGGCAAATTGTTGTTGTCTAGAAGTTTGGTCATTTTTCTGTAATTTGATGATGTTTTAGGTTGTATGCGAATCCCTTCTTCTGTGTTTGTGGCTTTAATGAAGGTGATATCTGAAGATTTCAGTGTGGATGCAATGGACGTCCAGTGCTCCTTGGCCCTTAGGACGACTGGGGGTACCCTTTCTTTAATTACATTATCTGGTTCTATCTCCGCTGTTTTGGGTGTATCTGCAGTAGAGGAGATTTTCCTTTTCTTTTTACTGTTTGAAATTCTGTGTTGGTTTCCAAAAACTGCGGAGTATTACCCAGAGATGCAGCATTCTCTATATTCATGGAGTGACTTGATTCTGGTTCAGTCAACATACTTCCTTCATTAAAATCATCCATCCTATCTTCTGTGACTGCTGTAGGGGGGAATGTATCTAACAGCTTTACTTTCCCTGGCCAGTTGTTGCTCAATAGTTTTCCTAATCTTAGAAATTCTCTGTAAACTTCTTCGAATATGCTTTCATTGAGAGGTTTTGTCATGACTGATAGAAGGCAACAACTCTATTAGAATAAAGTTTGAGAAATCGGTCCTAGAGCCCAATGTAAATATCCCGTAGATCAAATCGATCTACCAGCATAGGTAGCAAATGTTTCACAAAATGAAGACCACTTACCTCTATATATAAATATCCCGTAGATCAAATCGATCTACCAGCATCAGTAGCAAATATTTTACAAAATAAATTTTTCTTCAGAAAATCATAACTATTTAAATCACTGATCACATATATAAACACTTGGCAACCGCCATTACGCACCAGTGCTCTCTCCCAAATCAGAATTCCAATTCACCGATATGCATAACACACCAACGAATATATATATATGTTCTTTTGTTGACTGAATGGGCAGTTCAATTTTCACCAGTAGCCAATCAGAGACAGCTAGCCCAAGACTATGAATTATTTTAAGCAACATCCAGTGAAAGGACAGCTACCAAGTGCACCATGTCATAGTCTCTAATTCTAACACAATATTTTAATGTTTGAAATAGTATGAATTCTAAGGTCGGAACCGTGTGAAGAAAGGGTTAGAAAAATTTGTCTAATTGGCGACTAGAATCGAATATAGACCATTCTTTGTGTGGCCGAGCGCTGAGGAATGCAAACGTCACTCCCACTGAGCTACATGGGTTCTCTATGTGCGTGCGTGTGTGCACACGTGCATTATTTATATATATATATAAACTAAAGCAACACTGCCTAAGCCTTTTAAATAGGAATGGCCACATCCTCTTTAACTACACAAGCTCAAATTGTGCAACCGTGGCTGGCCCCTCAGTGCCAACTCACCGCAGTCCTACTGGCTCATCCGACGTCTTGGATATAGCTGTCCTTCAGAATGTCAACCTACAGTACGCCCTGGAATCATTGAATGAATTATCATCAGACCACAATCCTATTCTGCTCCAACTGGGTTATCAGAGGGGACTTCCCTCTTCGCCTCACACCTTCATTCCCTGGGAAAAACTATCCAAAATGCTTCCATACTATATTGATCCCATCCCTCATATTAATTCCAAGGAAGAAATTGATTCTGCAGTCAATAAACTTACTGATCAAGTCAACACAGCCATAGCATCTATCACCTCAAATTCAATTGCTTTCAAGCCTAAACGACTACCAGATGACATAATGAACTTAATCAGGGAAAAAATAAAGCAAGAAAAAGATACCACAACACCAGAGCACCCCAAGACAAAAAATATCTCAACAAAATGAACAGTGCAGTGAGAGATGCACTTAAAGTCCATAGAAACAAACTATGGGAAGACAAATTAGCCTCCATATCACCTGGTGATCAATCCGTTTGGAAGTTCCTGAGAAATATCAAAAACAAAAACAAATCTGACCTGAACATTGTTTACACAGATGCAGAAAAAGCCGAAACTATAGCTAAAAATTTAGAAAAACAGTGTAGCCCTTCATACAATAATCTAAATTTCAATCATATTTACAAAGTCCACCACCACGTCAGACACGTGTTAAAACGGCCTGATACCTGTACCAGCCAACTCACACCAACTTCCCCAGCTGAAATTTATGACATTATAAAGAATAAAAAAAAAAAAAAGCTCCAGGGCCTGACGGCATTTCCAACAAAGTTATTAAACTGCTACCCCGAAAGGCCATTGTATATCTTACAACAGTAATAAATGCTATGTTCAGGTTTAAGTACTTCCCCTCTGCATGGAAGTTGGCAGACGTAGTTCCTATATACAAGCCTGGCAAGGATCCTCAGCAGCCTCAAAGTTATCATCCCATAAGTCTGATTTCTAATTTGGGCAAAATAGCAGAAAAAGCTATCCTTTCCAGAATTCAACTTTCAGTAAAAAAATTAAACATCCTTCCTTCAGAACAGTTTGGTTTTTGCCAATTTCACAGTACCACCCAACAAATTCATAGACTAATAGAATTCATTATTACAAGTTACAATTGGCACCAATACACCGGAGCAGTTTTTCTTGACTTAGAAAAGGCGTTCGACAAATTATGGCACTTTGGACTACTATACAAGTTGATTTTAGCTGGCATTCCATTAGATCTAGTCCAAATTATAAAGTCATTTCTTAGGGACAGATGAATGCAAGTCAAACTAAATGATATATTATCTACCCAGCGACGCATCTTGGCAGGAGTTCCTCAAGGGTCCCTACTGGCACCGATACTTTTCACGATTTACATGGTGGACATTCCTCACAATCCAATGTCATCCATCATTGCCCTATACACAGATGACACAGCTATACTAGCCAGATCTATTAAACTGCACCTTGTCACCAAGAGACTGCAAGAAAACCTGCAGAGATTAGAGCACTGGTTCTCGGAATGGAGATTGCAAGTAAACCCTCAGAAGAGTATCACCATGCTCTTCACTAAAAACTCAATATCTCCCAAAGATGACATCTTCCTATTTAATATCAAGATTCCCTGGAAAGCAGAAGCCAAATATCTAGGTGTACTGCTGGACAGAAAACTAACCTTCAGTTTACATATAAAAGCCTCATGTACAAAAGCATCAAGAGTCATTGCACAGCTTTATCCTTTTATCAATAGGAATAGCAAGCTGGATACCAAAATAAAACTGCTACTTTATCAGTTGATGATTCGACCCATTATTACTTATGTGTCCCCAGCCTGGAGCCACACCTCAAGTACAAATATCCTCAAACTACAGAGAGTGCAAAACAAATGTCTCCGCATGATCTTAAATGCACCATGGTATGTCAGAAATGTCCGACTCCACCGGGATACAAATATCCCCTACATCTACTCTTTCCTGCAGTCTTCAGCAGTAAAGTTCTTCTCAGCATCCTCTTCACATCCAAATGAATTAGTGCAACAAGCAGCAAATTATGATGCAACTGACTCCTCAAAATACAGGAGACCCAAGGCCATCCTACTTCCAAATGAAGATCTTTAAATCGCACCCACTTAGCTCATAAACTTTTCCTCACACAGCAATCCTTATCAGATAGCAGGGATTATAAAAGCATTTTGCTTCACCCTTATAGTCAGCAACGTCTTGCATCTTGCACCTAAGCCTTTCTGCGACCAGTTTTGAGTTAGCATATAAAGCGCCTCCGTAGCACAATTGGAAGGACGACGATACATTGCGACCTTCGATTGGAATAGGACCTGAGTTCGATTCTCGTCGCGACGGGAGGAATCTTTATCTGGACGATTTCAATCGAAGGTGAGTTAGCCGATCTCATACGGAGGTATCAGGGTTTTTACTCCCGGAAACTCGGGTTTTTTCATCCCGCATACAGAAAAATCGGCCCTTCAGAAAACACGCAATTTACAGACAAAAAATACTGGTGGTGGTGGTGGAGGTAGATGGCGTTGATGGAGATGATTCATAGTAGAGGTTCGGTGCAGTGGTTGAGACAGTTGTAGATGTCCTCCCGCGATGAGTCTTCGGACTCCTTGGAGGTATCGGGAATAATAATAATATCTCTGGCAGGGGCAAGCGGTTTTTTCTCCAGAAAACTCGGGTTTTTCATCCTGTAAACTCAAGAAAATCAACCTAGAACCCACACTGTATCTGCCAATAAATATATATACTGTTAGGATTCTACAGCAATTTTGACATTTACTTCATTACCGGGAAAAAAAAAAAAAAAGGGTGCAGATATTACTTTTCAGCATGCTCACAGTTTTTTTTTATTTTTTATTACATTTGTAGCAAACTTTTAGAGTGCATAAAACAAGATTGAAATTTGGAGTCACAGTTATGCTTTATTTTTATAAAGTCTAGCACTGCTTGGAAAAAAGTCAATGTACCCCCCCCCACGCACAAGGTGACTCATGCCATGTAACAAGCGAGGTGTTTCTACTGGTGTAAATTGGAGGAATATGCTGCTTCCAAGTCAGTGCAACTGTGTCCAGTTGATATGGCTGCATGAAGGGAACTGATGGAATTTGAAAGAGGCATTGTGATAGGATGCCATGTTCCAGGTCTATCTTTTCAGCAAGTTGTTGACAAATTGGGCCATCCCAAGTCAACAACTTGCTGAAAAGTGATACAATACTGAGGTGGAAGTGCTACCTGTAGTGAACAACTCACCACACTCATCGAACATGACTATAAGGTGATATGAAGGATAATATGCAAAAGCTGTCATTTGTTGGTGGACATACTGTATGCGGAGTTCCAAGCATCGACTGGAACTCGAATCTGCACAAATACACAAATATATTCAGGACCCATACTCATTACTTGAGTTTCCATGGTAGGACTAAAATATGCAAGCTCCACATTACCCACAGAGCTGATCAAATTACAGACTTGAAAAATAGTAAATCAATTTTGAAGAAAATTTCATATTAAACTAGCTATGAAATCTTAATTGCATGACTGTCATAATGTTCGATGCATTATTTGATAATATACACCAGAAGATGATGATGATCTTCTTGATCCACTATTGCAATGAATTTACGCAACACAGTCTGAGGTTTGAAAGCAGATATTCTGTTGTTTGCAGTGATGTAAGACTAGGTAAGGGTAAAAACTATTGATTTGAAGTTACTTCATGAGGACTGAATACAAAGACATGAAGATATCAGTTCAACATTACCAAGTGTAAAGTTCTGAAGTTTAACTAGAAGAAATGGAATGCAATTTACTATATTGGTAAACCTGCACCTGATTAAGCAAGAGTTTGGGAAATCATTATATATAAAGTGCATGCAATTTTGGGAATACTTATTAATAATCCAGAAACAAACCCTGCTCCAAAGACCTAAACAAGGACCTTTTTTCAAGCTGCTCTGGATCTCCAATAAGCAGGGTGGTAGTGTCACAGCGGGCAGTGAAATTTATCTGATATCTGAAACTGAGGAAACACTCAAGAGCCAGAGGTGAGTAGCAAAGAACACACTGATCTGCACAGATAGTAGATTATTATTATTATTGGCTACTCCATGGAGTTCTTAGCCTCAACGAGGGAGGCCCTGAACATCATGCCAAGCACTATCCAGCATTCGTGCAGTAACTATTATACTTTTTTTTGAACTCATTCACAATCATGGCATCCATAACAGACTCTGGCAACCTATTCCACTCATTCACCACTTTCCAAGCAAAAATCTAGTTCTTACTCTGCTAACTACACTCTTCCTCAGTTTCCAACAATGGCTACCAGTTATCCCACCACCAGACTTGTACTGAAAATTTTCCTCTGTATTAATCTTGTAAAACCCTTCAGTAATTTGCATCTCAATCATATCACTCCTTTTCTCACTGATAACCAATTTTTGTAACCCACAAATCTTCAAGCTGTGCACATCAGGTTCATTCCACAGACCTGCTACCATCTTAGTCCCATGCCTCTGGATCCTCTCTACCTCCTCCTCACTACCAAGAAGCCCACATGACCACTATGCATGTCTTCACTACTGCAGCCTACTGTGCACAGTAGTCAAGATGGGGGTCTTACCAAGACTCAATAAAGAGGAATAATAACCTGCTTGTCAAAGTATTCTTCATAATCTAGTAATCAGATGAGTTGTATGCAATATGCCCTCTTATAGTTTAACTCCCTATCCACTAATACCTCCAAATTCCTCGCTTCATCAATTTCCTGGAGTATAGTTCCATCAATGTGGTGCACAGCCAGTGGCACCACCAGAGGGGGCCAAGGGGCCATGCCCCCCAAAGAAAAAGGGAAAAAAACACTAGAAAATTTTCCAAAAATCTTTTCCTAATTAAAATTCTTTTTTTATTTATGTTGTGTTGTGTCTTCTATTTCTATACTACTTATGAATTAGCGATCATTGCAGATGCTCAGTCATAGGTCGTATGAGATGCATAGTGTGTATTCTCAAATCGTCTACTCAACCCCCCCCCCTCCACAAGATTAAATCTGAGTGCACCACCATGCACAGCTGGTAATCTTTTTGCCCCAAAATCCATAGCTTTATACTTTGCTGCAAACTGATATCCATTCCTCTTTGGATAGACTATCAGTCTATCCAAATCACCCTGCAAAACTTTAACATCATCCGTATTAACTATTGCTCTACCTAATTGTGCATCATTGACAAACAACTAAATAGTTCCTCTCAGATACTTTCCTATATTCTTAATGTACAAATTAAATAGTGGCATCCCAAATCCATCTCCATGCGCTGCAATTTATTGATTAGAATCCCATGCAGCATCTTGTCAAAAGCTTTTGCAAAGTCTAACAGTATCTGTATACCCATTATCTCTATCCATTCCTGTAGTCTGCTGAAGTCAGAAATTTTCTAAATAAGTATTGGAGTCTCCTTTATGCAATGAAAACTATTTTCCCCTCTTTCTACCTCCTTGAAACTAACCCAGAATTGAGACTAGGCTTAAATCATGTGGTCAAAGGCACTGCTAATTCCCTAGCACCTTCTTTTAAAACTCGAGATGGTATCCACAGCTAATCTAATCCCACAGCTGACTTCACATCAAGCTCTATAATATGTTATGACCTCCAGTTCATTTATCTCAGTTCCCATATAATCCTTTGTCTCTCTCATTACTGCAATACCTGGATAGTATCATTAGTAGAATTACTAAGTTTACAAAGTGTAAACTTAGTAATTCTACTATTTTGACTGATTCAATTACTCCCTACCATCAGCATTCATTAAAATCATTCTTTCTTTTACTTGCAACATACTGAAAGAACTTTTTGGGATTATATTTAGACTGCACTCCTAATTTCCTTTCATACTCTGCTTTTGCCTTGCTTAATCCACTGATTAATCCTTCTGCCTGCACATGCACCTACTGGTCACTGCTCTCCTTGAATTTTCTCCATAAATTTTTCTATTTTTTGTAACTCCAGCTTAATGATTGTATTCATCCATTTAACTCCCACTTGATTTACTCTCCTGACTCTAGGTATGCAGTCAGCATTACTTCCCTCAAACACCGCTTCACCACTTCCCATGAACTATCAACACTCAGCCCTTGCAGTTTCACAAGCCATGGCACTAATCCAAGCAATTTCTTAAGTTTGTTATACTTACCAGCCCTGTAATTCCACATATACCCCCCCCCTCTCTGAATTGAAAATTCCACATATATTGCCACCTCCCAGGTCAAGACCATGTGACCACTCCCCCCCCTATTGTAGCAATGATGCACTTATAGATCTAACGCTCTCAAATCAATAGTACATTCCATCACATGCTGCCTCGGTAATTATTCCTTAGTAACTGCATAAATTCCATTTCCTGCCTTCCACATGTCCTTTCCTCTTTCCAATCTCTGTTCCCATAGTTGAAGTCCTTCATAATAATTCCCCACTCTCCACTCATTGAGTTTATTTGCTAATGCATATTATCCCCCTATCATCCTTTAAATTCCCTTTTCTATAGAAGCAATGAACTATATATATTTTGTTCTGCTGGCCTCAAATGTTCTATTTTCACTGGCCTGCAGTTGAACTCCTATTGTCTTTGATTGCAGTTAACTATCATCAATAATACTCTTAACGCCCCCCATTCTTTTTTCTCTATCCTCACCGATAACACTATACTCTTCACATTCTATTCCACTAACTATATATATAATTTTCTCTCAGTCATATTTCACTAATGCTAATAACTTTTGGCCAGAATGAACTAACCAATGCCAAAAACTTCTTCGAATGCTCCTAGCATTAGCGTATATAAAATGCAAACGCCCCTTAGGTCCACTGCTGTCCTGACACTTTATACTAAGTATCTCACTCTTTTTGTTTCCAGTGGTACTAACCTTAGACATTTTATGCACACTCTTATACTCAACTGCCTCACTGATATCTGTGTACTCAGTCAACAGCCCCCCCCCCACCCCCCAAAAAATGGTCTACTCTACTTCACCTGATTTTGCACCACATTCTCTGTCACTTCATTTGGCAACACTTTTTCCAGATTCTGAACACCAAGTCCATTCAGAATGAAATCACTCACTCACACTCACACACACACACACACACACACATGAAAATTCAAGTGAGAAGTCTTCAAACATAGTGTATACAGTAGTCTTATAAGTGTCTTGTTACTTTTTATCTTTTTTCTAACAACAAAATAAGCACTTCATGACAAAGGTTTAAGTTGCCATGAAAGGTTACTGCAAACACTACAGCAGATGGAAATGGATAAATAAATTAGTAGCATGGATCAGAAGATAGTTGTCTTAAAATCTATCAAAAGCAGTATATAGAGGTGTGGAGCTGAAAAGAATAAAGGTGAGAAATGGGATAGCATGAATCTATTTATATATTAATAATATTGGGGATGAGTGGAAGGGGATAACTAAATGCATAAAGGCTGAGTTTGAAAGGGTAATAAAGAACATTGATCACACCACTATACAGATGCACCTTGAAGACCTAAGTTTTGCAGATGATATAGTCCTCATTCATTCCAGCATTACTGATGCCCAAAACTTCAACACCCTTAGGAGAACTGCAGAAATATTGGGATTAAAAATAAACTTCCAAAAAACAAAGATATTAAAAAATCAGATAGATGGACACATTTATATAAATCCAAATGATCACACATCTCATATTCCTTAACAGGCATTAAGACAAGAAAATAGAAAGCACTCCAGTTCCACAGAAGTTGAGCCTCATCTCAAAGGAGACGAAGATTCGTCTTTACAAGTGTACCAGTCAGTCTATCTTTCTGTATGGCTCCCATGGAACATCTCAAAAAAGCAGCAACCAATATTATAAATAGGTTTGGAACTACTTGTTGAAGAAATATCCTGGATTACTCCTGGGTAGACAACATTCCCAACTCTACTATATTAGATAAATCCCAGCAAGATCCTCTAGTCAGCACTGTTCAAACAAAACAAATAAAATGGCTCGGTCACCAACTCAGACATCCACCGTCTGCATCTTTTGATGCTCTAGTCCTTTACGCCCCTCCAGATGGAAAAAGAAAAAGAGGTAAACCCTGAACTCAATATTGGAAATGCATCAACAATATTCTCCCCGTTTCCTCCCAACTCTCCGCATCAGAGATCCATCAATTAGCATATGACAGAGAAGCCTGGCTTTCTTTCACGTCATAAGAACCTCCAAGTTCTATCCTAGCGTACAGAGACTACTTATTTGTTTAGTTTGTTTTTTCCCTATTTATAATTGTAATATTATAAATAAATGATGATGATGATCATACAACTACTCTATTGAAATCCTCCAGCAGGAACTCCATATAAGATAATGGATGGTAGTCTAATGGTGGATACAGTTATACATTTTGGATTGAAGAGATTATAGAGTGTGTGTATTATCATGGAAGTATTTCATGGACAAGAAACTGTTGTGGATAGAAAAGTCAATGCAAAAAGTTATTATTATTGTTATTATTATTCAGGCCTCCACAGAGTCAAGAGACTCATCATGGGAGGACTTTCCTAGGAAACACAAAGTCTATCATACCACTCCTTGAACTCGTTGCCCAGTAATGAGGTAATGCATAATGCAATATCAGGTAATGCATTCCATGGTTCAACTACCTGAGTTGAGCCGTGGAATGCAAAGAAACCATTCCTCACCCTCTTGCTCACAGCTTCCTTTCATAACTTCCATGGATAGCCCATTGTTTATCACTCCTTCCACCAAGTGAAGGAACTCCACAGTGTCAACCCTGTAACTGCCTCTCAACAGTTTAAAAGTCTTGATCATATCACCTCTCCTTCTTCTATCCACCAAACTCTGCCATCCACATTCCCTCAGCCAATCCTCATAACTTACATTATACAGTCCTGGAACCATTTTTGTTATCTGCCTCTGTACCTTTTCCACAGTTAATTTATCCCCTTCAAATCCTGGGGACCAAATTTGAGAACGATAGTCTAAGTGTGGTTTGATCAGAGTCTTATACAACGGAATGATAACTCTTTTATCTCTGCTGGTCAGCGTCCTTCTCAGTATTGCAGCAATCCTCTGGGTTACCTTCACCACCTTTGCAATATGCTGCCTGAATTTCAGTTTTCTATCAATCACCCCTCAGATCTCTTGTCGCTCCTACTTCCTCCAGTACAGTAATTGAAGGGGCTGCCTTCAATTTATTATGCAGCCTCCCATCGATATAACCCAAACTTAAAAACTTTACATTTTGCTGGATTAAACCGACACCCATGGCCTCCACATCCTGAAGCAGGGCCCCAGGCCAAGATTTTTGGCAGGCCCCCTACCTGTCGCTCAGGTTAAAGACAACGCATTGCTATATAGTCTACAGAGTTTAGGATTAATTAGTTTAAATGATAACACAAAAGCAATATTTATTTAAAAACTTACCAACATCTACATAATACAAACTAATAATAATATTCAAAATTACTTCAAAGTATATTTTCTAGCTTTTGTCGATGCAAATTTATCAATAATGTCAGTAAAATCAACTCGCTTAGCTAAATCATTTTCGATGCACAAAATTGCTAGATGATTAAGTCGTTCTTGGCTACTTGTGCTTCTTTGTCATGTTTTCAATGAATTGGCCAATCTGCTGAATGATCTCTCAGCTGAAGAAACAGCAACCGATATTGTGCAAAATAGTTTAATGACGAGGCAGATATTGTCAATATACCTTACAGGTTTTTGTCATAAATTGCGTTCAGAAGTCTCACCAAACTTGTTTTTCGGTGTCAAAAACTATCTTATGAATACTTTTAAGGTGAAGAATTTCATTCAATAACTCTTCTGACAGATCTTTTTCATACATGTTCACAAGTTTTGCTGCTTTTGCGATAAGTTGACCATCGTTCAAGTTGTAGAAATTTAAAATAGGTGAGAATAATTCACATATATTATCTGCTGCTTCAAACCTTGTTTTTAAATCATTCATAATAAAATTCAATACTGAATAAATTATGAAAATTTTGAATTCTTGTTCAGGTTCTACAGTAGTTTCTCGATTTTTGCAAAATTGAGGTTGCACACTGATTGCTTCAGCAACTACTTTTGCTTCTTGGACAACACTTTCCCATGAGTCATGTAAGTGTTGTATCTCTTGCACTAATTCTCTTATAAGTGCGGACTCGACCTCAAGAGATGTTCATTTACTTTGTATAATAATGTTCTTATTGTCAATATTTGCTAATATTTCGTGCCAAAACATTATTAGCATACCTTTATAAAATCTGACATATTTTTTCAAGCCTTTAATTGCATTCAGTGTTGAAGGAGAAAACAAGACAGGTGAATGAAAACCAGAAACTAAAGTAAATCCTTTCGAATGGGAAGTTCAGAAGAGTAACCATAAGTCTGAAAAGATGGATAATGGGTTGGAAATGATTGCAAAAGATACTAGTCCTTCTCAGCACATATTCATTCATATTTTATAACGTTTCTTTTTGTCTTTTGTTAGTCTCACTTAACTGGATGACCCGACAAGACGGGCCCCTAATTCCAGGCCCCCAGGCTAGAGCCCTGTCAGCTCCACCCTTGTGGGGGCCATGCCGACACCCCCATTCATTTGTCCATTTGTCTAGTTATTCCAATCTTCTTGAAGGGCTGCTACATCTGCATTATTACTAATAACCCTTTTCAGACTTCACGTCATCCGCAAATAACTGAATATCCCCTTGCAATCCATTGACAATGTCATTGATATAAAGGTTAAACAATACAGCTACCAGTACTGAGCCCTGTGGAACTCCACTTGTAACCTTCTGCCTCCTTGATATATTGCCCCACCATACACAACTCTCTGATACCTATCAGACAGCCAATCCTGAATCCAGTTGACTAACCCACCATCTAAACCCATACTGCAAGTTAAGTATCAGCTTATCATGTGGTATCCTATCAAATGCATTTGAAAAAACCTGAAAAAAATGGCAGTATATGCCTTTCCCTCATCAACTGTTCTTATCACTTTATTATAAAAGGCAACCATATTACTAAAGCAAGAGCGCCCCTTAACGAATTCATGTTGATTCTCACAGATAACACTATCCTCATCTGCCCAACACTGCATATGGTCCCTCACTAATTTCTCCAAGACCTTAACAACTACTGACACACAAACTGGCCTATAATTAGACACTTGCAGTTTGCTACTGCCCTTATGCATGGCACTATCTTATGTTCCTTCCATTCTCTGGACTGGATACCTTTCCCATAGTCAGACTTTCATTGAAAAGCCAGGTGAACAGAGCTGTCAGTTCTTTAGCACATTCTCTCAAAACCTCTGGTGAAATACCACCCAGTCCCCCAGTTTTACTGACATCCAGAGTATTTGGAACATACTCTCCTCTTGCACCTCTAAACCTCGACCTTTGCCCTATCCCTCTAGTATTAAAACCTATTTCTCCAGGATGAAATACTCCAATAAAGTGTTCACTGAACAACTCCACTATGTCCTCTGCATCAGTCTCTCTATTCCCATTTTTATCCCACAAAGTCATTCTTCCACAATCATTTCTCCTCCTACTAGCCACATAGCTAAAAAATTTCCTAGGATTTTCTTTGGACCTTAATGACAATCTCTTCTCATATTCCAGTTTTGCCTTCCTCACCATACTAGTCACTCTCCTGGCCTGAGTCTTATATTCCTCATGCATCTGCTCTCCACCCCATCTCCTTATATCTCTTCCATAATCTCTTTTTTCACCTGCAGTTCCTGTTTAATATTGTTCGTCATCCACTTTACGCCAAATTGTGTCCTCTTCTTCATTCGTGGAATACAGCTTACTATTGCTGCTAACAGATATTCCTTCACAATTTCCCAAGAACTAATGATATCTCACCCTTCCAATGCCTCCCTCATGGAACTGTCCCAAGTTGATATCTAAGACTATTATAATCTCCCGCCTTATAATTCCACATACATTCCTTTTTTTTGATTCTCCTGCATATCTATTCATCTTTCGAGTCAAAACCACATGGTCACTCTCTCCAACTGGGGGGGGGGGAGTGATGTCATGTCAGTTATTATCAGCTCTTCTGATGCTATGACCAAATCCAAAACTCTTGAACCTGTTGTTCCCCTATTACATGTTGTCTAAGACATTTGTCCCTCAAGAATTCTAAAAATTCTATTCCCTTATTACTATATGCATTTTCTTCTTCCCAGCTTTTACTGCTGTCATTAAAATCTCCCATAACAATCATTCTTCTTGCACTTGCAAAGTTCAACTGCCTAAACATTTCCTGCTCACCACCCTCTGTGCTCATTACACTGATGTTGTTGAAAGTTTATTTTTCACTTGGTCAGACTATAATAAATTTAGTTTAATCCTTTATCCAAGTGTGTGCAAACAAAGTTTATGCCTGAAAGTATCTTCAGGACTGGGGTAAAGTGGTACAACACCAGGCAACTCCTTGCAAAAGTGGAGCAAGCTACCAACACTCCTATCTCAGTATCTCCCATAATGCAAAACACATCTCCTTGCGGATATGTATAATGTTATGTATTAAGGGAAGGGCCACTACCCAGACTAGTTTCGACCTTTATTGAGGTCTCTTCAGTGGGAGCCAGGCCCAAGTGGAGATACCAGGCAGAAGTATTAGCAAGGTCATCTCCTCCTATAGGAGCTACCAAATGGTGTGCCAGCTTTTTATTAAATTACTCTGGATTTAGAGAAAGATGTTGGGATTAAACTATAATATATTTAGTTTAATCCTTTATTCAAGTATGTGCAAACAAAGTTTGCACCTGAAAGTATCTTCAGGACTGGGGTAAAGTGGTACAACACCCCTATCTCAGTATCTCCCATAATGCAAAACATATCTCCTTGCAGATATGTATAATGCTATGCATTAAGGGAAAGACCACTACCCAGACTAGTTTCGACCTTTATTGAGGTCTCTTCAATGGGAGCCAGGCCCAAGTGGAGATATCAGGCAGAAGCATTAGCAAGGTCATCTCCTCCTATAGGAGCTGCCAAATGGTGTGCCACCTTTTATTAAATTACTCTGGATTTAGAGAAAGATGTTGAAAGTTTATTTTTCACTTGGTCAGACTATAATAAATTTAGTTTAATCCTTTATCCAAGTGTGTGCAAACAAAGTTTTTTTCAGGCGCAAACTTTGTTTGCACACAAAGCCTTTTTATTTAACTTTTTTTTTTTTTTTTTTGGAAAACCTTTTTTTTTAGCCTCCAATGTATCCTGGCTTATCTAGCTCGTCTCTCTCTCTCTCTCTCTCTCTCTCTCTCCTAGGACCCTTCGACTGGAAAAGGCAGCTTAAGTTTGATTCTGTTGTTACGAGAGGGATCTTTGTATGGGTTTTTTCAACTGAAGGTGAGTTAGCTGATCATACAGAGGTAGCAGGGTTTTTCCTTCTGGGAAACTCGGGTTGTTCATCCAACATACAGTCAAATCGGTCTTCAAGATGCATGCAATTTACAGAGCAAAAATACTCGTGGTGGGCAGTAGATGGCGTTGGTGTAGACGATGGAGACAGAGAGTTGTAGAGTAAGTGTCCTCCCTCAATAAATCTTTGTACTCCTCAGAGGTGTCATGAAATAATAATAATAATAATTATTATTATTATTATTGAGTACTCTTGTCCCCATCTACAAGAGTAAAGGGGACGCACAAAACTGTAAAAATTAGAGAGGAATAAAGTTGATGTCCCACACAATGAAAATTCTAGAAAGGGTTCTTGATGGAAGATTGAGAAAGGAGGTGGAGATTGCAAAGGAACAATTTGGCTTCATGCCTGGTACATCATCAATAACAGATGCTATCTTTGGGTTACGGCAGACGATGGAAAAGTTTCGAGAGAAACAACGGGAGCTACATCTGGCATTTATTGATCTGGAGAAAGCATAAGATAGAGTGCCAAGGCAAGAAGTCTGGAGGTGTCTGAGGGAGAAGAAGGTTCCGGAGAAATATGTCAGGTTGGTGCGGGAGATGTACAGAAATGTGAAGACAAGTGTTCGGACCTGTCTGGAACAGACAGAAAGTTTTCAAGTAACAGTTAGCTTGCATCAAGAGTCAGCATTAAGCCTGTTTCTGTTTAATATTGTGATGGAGGTGAGAGAAGATGCGCCTTGGACAATGTTGTATGCAGATGACATCTTGCTGTGTGCAGATTCAAGAGAAGAAGCGGGAACTAAACTGGAAAGATGGAGAAAAGTACTGGAAGAGAGAGAGGTATGAGACTGAGCAGAAGTAAGACAGAGTATATGTGTTGCACAGTGGCGGCAGCCAGGAGACTGATCTGGAGCTGGAAGGAAATGTCATCAGGAAGGTGAGGGACTTTAGATACTTAGGTTCAACAATGGAAGAAGATGGAAGAACTGAGAAGGAAGTGGGATGCAGGATACAAGCAGGTTGGAGGAACTGGACGGTGATGGCTGGAGTGTTATGCGATAAGAGGGTGCGATCAATCTGAAAGGCAAAATCTATGGGACAGTAGTGAGGCCAGCTATGATGTATGCTATAGAAACTGTGGCCCTGAGGAAAAATAACATCAGCAGGATGGAAGTAGCAGAGATGAGAATGCTTAGGTGGATGTGTGGTGTGACCAGAAAGGATCGTCTGAGAAATGACTGTGAGGGGAACATGAAAGTTACGAACTTAGGAGCGAAGATACAGGAGGCAAGGTTGAGATGGTTTGTTCATGTAATGCGAGGGAGGACGAATATGTGGGAAGAAGGGTCATGCAGATGGATGTGCAAGGAAGGAGGAAGCGTGGGCAGCCAAAGAAGAGATGGAGGGAGCTGGTAGAAGAGGACTTGAGGATGAAGAACTTGGATGTGGTGACAGCCCAAGACAGGAGGATGTGGAGGAGACTCATCATCATCAGTGACTCCACTTAAGTGGGAGAAGCTGCAGAAGAAGAAGAAGAAGATTATTATTATTATAAGGAGCTAAAAAAGAAATATCAGATAAGGAATACAACACTGATATCATTTTTTGGAAAGTTAGGTTAGTAGGAGCAGGGAACCAATTATGGTGTTAGGACCCTTGTTGATGATCATATTTGATTATATTTAATACAGGTATTATATATTTAATGTAGGTATTATACCTGCATTTGTTTTTAGATTACAAGATGTATTTTATATGATGTAGGTTCAAATATTCTGAAGTGTAGTCAACTGTTTGGATGAACTAAGATTTTTTACAGAATAATCTTGAGGAAGATTGGACAGGAAACTGATAATTAAAACAAAATGTTAATTAAAGCAGATTAATCCAATTGATAAGAAAATAACATTAGATAAAATATATATAAAAAATAAAGGTAAAAAAAACAAACAAACAAATAGATGTACAAAATAAATGAAAAAATACCAAAAATGTATAAAATTTATAAAAATAGAAAAAGATTTGTAGTCCATCAATGGTACAGATGTCCTATAGATTTGCAAGTTACATTTCATTTGCAAATCTATAAAAAACAAAAAAGTAATCACATAAAAAAATAGGTTGGATATATGTTGAAAGGATAGGCAACCCTCAACACTTCTGCACATGGCAGAAGAAGGCGAATCCATTCTAATAATAGGGTAATCAATCCGTTTTGTGGGATGAGTGTTTATTATTACACATTAAAAAATTATTACTATTATTATTATTATTATATGGGTACCTCCATGGAGTCCAAAGAATCAAGGTGGGAGGCCCAATCTATCACATCTTTCCTTGAACTCATTAACAGACAGAGCACTCACAACTGATTCTAGCAACCCATTCTACTCATTCACCACTCTCCAAGCAAAAAATTTGGTACTCACACACCTACTAACTATGCCTTTATTCAACTTTCAGGGATGACCCCTTGTTCTGGTCCCTCTAGCCCAGTGCTGAAACATTTCCCCTGCATCTATCCTATAAAGCCCTTTAAGCAACTTAAATGTTTCTATCATATCCCCTCTTTTTCTCCTATCAACCAATGTCTGCAATCCACACACCTTCAATCTATCCTCATAGGGGACATTCCACAGGCCACTCACCATCTTGGACACTTGCCTCTGAATCCTCTCCACCACTTCCTCATCCCCCCAAAACACAGGGTGTATCAAGGTTTTTGTCTTCAAGTCTTAAAAAGAGGAATGACAACTTCCTTATCTCTACTTGTTAATCTGTTCTTCAATAGCTAAGTAATCTTATGGGTTACCTTAGCAATATAGCCTCTGAACCCTACCACTAAATCTCTAGCTTCATCTATTTCCTGAAGTACAGCGCCATCAGTGTGATACACAGCTTGTAATTCCAAAATGCTAACTTTATATTTCTTGACATTAAACTGACACACATTAACTTTTGTCCTATTTAACTCGTCATGCAAACTCTCCACATCGCCTTGATTAACTATTACTCAACCTAATTTTGCATCATCAGCAAACAACTGAATATTTCCTTTCAGGTTATCTCCTATATTATATATGTGCAACTTAAACAGCAATGGTCCCAGCACTGAACCTTGTGACACACAACTAGTCACCTGTTTTGGTCTCAATTCTGCCCCTCAGTATACCACTTTTTAATATCTGTTCAGCAGCTACCCTCTTATCCACTTAACCAGTGTCACATCCATCCCCATTTGTGTGACAGAGTTCCATGTGGTATTCTGTCAAATGCTTTGCAAAAAAAATCTAGGAAAATTATCGTGTAGCCATTTGCTTTATCCAACT